>NC_053156.1:1145581-1171225 GCF_016835505.1 Polypterus senegalus | reverse complement strand
GCAAAAAAAAATTTTTTAAAAATTGGGGAAACTTGGTTTTTTTGTTTTTTTAAAACTTTAAAAGAAACTCCCTTTTTTTCATTATTAATGATGTTTTTTTGGTGTTTTTTATATAATTTTTTATAGTATAATGTTTTTTGAAATTTAAAAAATGTTTTTCGGTATAAGAAGTTAAAAAGAGTAAATTTAACATTGTCAAAACCCGGTTTAGTTTTTGCTGTGAAATTTTAAACTGCCCATTTAAAATGAAATTTTAATGATTTAAAAAATCCCTTTTGCAGACAGGTATGATTTAGTGTAACAAGAGAAGGGAATTAACAGCCTCAAATTCCAGGTTTAGTTTCTTGTGTAATTTTAAACCGTCCACTTTGGATTTTCCCCAAGTTTTTTATTTCCCCCTTAAATTTGGTCACTAGTTAATTAATTTTTGGGAAAAGTTTACACCCAAATGCAGAAACACATCAAACAACGGGAAAGCGGGTTTAAAGCAAAAAGATGTTTAGAGTTCTGAGTGGGAATCCTCCGATCTGGCTAAGAAAGAAATCCGCAATCAGCTATCCAAAAAACAACACCTCTTAAATTTGCTGCCTGAATGTATCTGTTTTTGCAACCATTTCCGGAAAAGATAAAAAAGGAACTGAATGAATTGAAAAGGGAAGTGAGAGAGAAAGAGAGGGAAGAGGGGACAAGGAAAAGAAAAGGGGAGAGTTGTAGAGGTTGGGGAACCCCAAGGAGGAGAAAACCAGAATTGGCTAGAAAAAAGGACGAGCGGGGATGTGCAGGGGTTGGGGTGTAAAGATAAAAAAGATAAAATGAGAGAGGGATTGAGCAGATGAACTTTTGAGGGGATGAAGAAAAAATGAGAGAGGAAAAAGGTTGAGATGGAAAAGTGAATCAGGGAAATGGGAGATTAGCGGGAGGAAGTAAGGAAGCCCGGGGAAAAGGATGAAAATTTCAAGCATTTCCAGATGAAAAATGTAAAAAGGGGGTTTTTGAGAGATGGCAGGGGGTTTTTTTAACCCGATTGTTTAATGGAATCTTAAAGCAGAGGATTTAGGAGTGGAGAAGAATTTTTAATTTAAAAGATTTTTGAAAATGGGGTATGCAGGATTGGGTAACAAGGGAAAAAAAGATGGCCCCGAAAGTTTTTAAAAAGAGGGAACAATTAAAAGAAGGGGGGATGATATGGGGGTATGGTTTGTAGAAAAAACGATGCGTTTTATAGGGGTTTATGAGAATTGGGGTACCCGGAAATTTACCCCTTTTGGTAATGGAAAGATTGGCCCCAGAAGGGGGTTGGGGAAAAAGAGTGGGAAAGCGAGAAGTTTTGATGGGAAAAATAGGGAAGGGCGGAGGTGGAGAATGACAAATAAAATTTGAATGGGGGGGGGGTTTACCGGGGACCCCCTTTCTTATTTGGGGAAAGGGGATGAGGTTTTTATGATGAAATTTGGGGGTATGGTTTCATGCAGGATCCAAGCAGATAGGGGAGAGGCAGAACCCGGGAGAGTTTTGTCCCTTTGGAGAAAGAGGTGAAGGCTGGAAAAGAAAACAGTGTTGAAAGAGGGGGATGTCAGGGAAAATGGAGGGAAAGGAGTGAGTTGGGGAAGGTGATGGGTTTAAATACTTGGGGAAACCCAATTCAAGAAAATGGGTGATTGGGGAGGAAAAGAGAGTGTAGGTGGGTGAATTTGTGGGGAAAGGAGGAAGAGGGAAAGGAAGGTTATTGGAGTTATGAGACCAGCTAGTTTGGGGGTTGGGAAAGGGGGGAGAAGAAAGAAGGAAAAGCTAGGTAAAGAGTTAAAAAGAAGATTTAGGGTTTGGAAGGAATGGATAGGTTAAAAATGAGGACATTAGAGGGTCACAAAAAGGGGGAAGGTTGGGGAAAGCCGATGGGTTTTCGGTTTTAAAACGGAGGAGAGATTTGGGCAATTGGGAGAAAAATGTTAATGATAGAGCTGCCGAAAGGGGAAAAAGGGGAAGTAAAAAAGAGAAGGGTGATTTAAAAGGGGGCAGGGCGGGGTGGTAAAAAAAGATGGAAGACAACATATTGGAAGATGACGGAAAACCCCCGGAACAGCCAAAGAAACTCAGTATCTGCACTCAATGCAAATTAGTTTTTTAAATGTTAAAAATAAAACCAGCAATGCAAAACCCCATGAAATGGGTTTTTCGATTTTTTTCTTAGATAAATTTCTGTCATTTTTTTAAAACTTTACTTCACATTGTGTCTTTACTTGTTCCTAGGTGCTACCCTTTCAGGATGCTCATTATGGCTTCTGGGGTCGCTTTATTTAAAAAGCCTGTTTTATTTTTGCAAGAAAAGTATGGCTGAAAAGTTTACTCGAGTTTTTCCCCAAATTTTTGATGTAACATATTTTGGGGAATGTTAAATGGCACATCTTGTGCAAAAAAGCATTTTTTTAAGGCCGTTTACAGGGTTTATATGGGAGCCCTGAAGTTAACTGGCTGGCAAATGACGACCCAAAGCCTTTTTTATGCCCCTATTCTAAACAGAAAGATAAAGCCCTTTTCAAAAATTTAACAAAAAAAATTTTCATGTGGCTTTGGGCAAATTTTAAATATACGGGGCTTTTGGGTTTTCGGAAACTTATTTCAGAGAGTAAAGATTACCAAAATAAAAGAAAAAAAACGTTAGGTCAAAAAAGTGGAGGGGCTCTAACTAAACTTTTAAAAAATTCCACTAATCGACCCTGAAATAATCCAGAATCAGGTCCCGTTAAAGGCACATAAGCCCCCCCAAAATTTTTTTTCCCGAAAGTATTTATCAAAACCCGGGGCCCACCCAGAATTTAAAGGGGCCCCCAGAGGCACTTGCTCCCAAACCCACACACACACAGACATAGGACACAAGTTCAGCATAACTCTTTTTTTTTTATGTTTTTCCTTTTTTTTCCCAATTTAAAAAATTTCCAAAAAAATCACAAAATACACTTTTCCTTTTTCCTCTCTTTCCTCCCACTGCTCCCCCTCTTTGGGCCCCCATCCCTTTCCCCCAACCGGGCCCCTAAAAGAAGGGGAGTCCTTTTTTGAGCCCTGGGGAAAACCCGATCCCCAGCAAATTGGGGTTTCTTTGGCAGAATGGTGGCTTGGGGGGAGGGGCGCACCAACGGGGCTGGTTTGGTCCCAAAGCAAAAATCGCCCGTTTCCTTTGGGGGCCCAACAGCAAATTTTCCGGCTTTTTGTAGTGGGCGCCATATAAATGGGAAAATTTTATTGGTGGGGAAAACCGAGCCGGGGATCTCCCCCGCCGCCCCACAAACCCCAACAGGGAACCGGGCAGCAGCGGGGACGCACCCAGATCCCGGGGAAAGGGAGTGCCGAGATGCCTTCCCCTTCCCCTGTCCAGCTGGTGTCCCGCTTAACGACCCACCCTACAATAATCATAACCAAAATGAAGGGGAAACACGAACAGCCATCAAAAATTAATTTTAAAAGCCAAAAAGGGGGTAGTTCAAAACTTTAACAAAAAAATTGTCCATAAAAAACAATAGTGTTAAGAAAAAACCCTTTTGGTTAAACCTGAAGAAAATCACAGTCAGAATCATCTCTTTTCCCGTGACCCGGGGGTTCTCTCCTTCCCCCCTCACCTCCGGCCCCTTGGGAACCCAAAACCAGGAAAGAGGGGTCCTGCTGGCTCACAAGACACCCCTTCGGCTTCTGCTGGCCAAAGCCCCCCTTCTTTTTAGGTCTCCCCCGGCCCCAAAAGGCCGAGCTGTCATCATTCCTGTTCCAAGCCCAGGAACGATCCGCACCTGTAGATTGTTCTCTTGGCGCCACCATGGGGACCAAAAACCTGCCTTTCATTTTTCACTTTTCCCCCAAAACTATTTTTCCTTTTTGAACTTGGCCTTTTCCCTTTTTTTGGAAAAAGGGGGCTGTAAAATCCTAGAGGAAAAAGAGGTGGGGGCAACCCCGTCAAAATTAAGGCAATTAGCCCAGCCCCCATTAAACAGGGCCACTTTCCTACCTGAAAACCCCACCCCAAAGTTTGTGATTTAACCCCCCCCACTAGCACCACCGACCGAAATGTAGGGCCAAAGGTTGGTTTTAAAAAACAACATAAATTTTTAGGAGCCCGGCAAAACCCCCCTGTTCCCTGACTAGGACGCCCTTTACAGGGCTTTTTTGAATTCGGCATTTCTTTGTTTTCAAAGTCAGTCATTCCCGGGAACCTATAACCTCTTTAAGCAAAAATATATATTTATAGGTTTAGCAATTGTATAGTTTGGGTCACGTTTTTTTTCCCCTTTAAACCAATTTACGGGCTTACCCCTTTTTCTGCACTGGGTTATCTGTTTCCCCACAAACCCCGCAAGCCTTTTTTTAAAAATATTTTTTGGTTTAGAGCTTTAATGCCTGAAAATCCCTTTGTTCAAACCCCCAAAAATTTTTTTTTGGGGTACAGGAGCAGCATAGAGGGCAAGGCTAGCACTGATACCTTTCACATTTAGGACCAGGTGGCCTATCAAGGGGGTCATCTGGTGTGTGTTGTTGTGTGCATTCATGTGGGTGGGGGTGTGTGTGTGTGAGTTTTCCCCCGGGGGCTAATTACCAAGCTTGAGATAAGTTTTTTGGCCAGAATAAAAGCAGGTTGAATACTGATGGATGGATATTAAAGTTTTTTTTAAAAATTTACCCAGAAAAGAAGACTTGACACATTTTAAAGTAACAATTTTTCCTTTTTAAGCAGAAGAGCAAAAGGGGAGATTAAAAAGCGAAGTAAAAAAAAAAAATTTTAAAATTTTTAAGAAACCGGGGTTTGGTTTCCAAAGAAGGTCCCTGTAAATTTCAAAAGCAATTGTTCATTTTGACAATGGGGGCATCCTGCAACTTAATCTGCAAAAGTTTTATCATGCCATTTTTCTAATTATTTCTTATGTAAATTGCTTACTCAAAACTTTTTTGAAATAATTAAATATGTTATCTGATTCTCAGTGCCACACTATTAGACGTAATCTACTTTTTGCATTCAGAAGAAGATTGCAGATTTTAGTACAATATGATTCTTACTGAATAAATAAGCATTTTCAGGACAGAACTTATTGTGTAAGAAAAATTCAACGTAAGGTTAATTTTTTCCAGAAATGTACTGCAGTTTATTGCATTTAAATAACACCGTGATCTACAATTTAATATACCTTTAATGTTATGATAGACATTTTGTTTGAAAATGTTAATTAAATTTTCCCCTCCTTGTTTCAGAATAAAAGGCTCTCTGTCTGAGACATTCTTACAAATACTGTAACCCCTCATTCAGTCAACACGGATTAAGAAAAACAAGTATCTAATACCAAAAAAACATTTTAACTAGAGAACGGTATGGTATAATTTCCTTCAATTAATTGTTCACTTGTTTTTTTCTTCACGGACACATTTTGTATTCATAAATGTTTTTACTATGTTTTGAAGATGAGGCTTTATAAATTAATTTAAAATTCCACTCGAGCCCCTTGTCATAACAGGGTCAGAAGGTCAATAATTCAAATTTATAGGTTTGCAAAGAACCACAGGAATCAGAAAAGGCCCAGTTCTGGGTGTTTTTCCATTAACCAGCATTAATGTTAGTGATTACCTGAAATGTAAATGATTGGCATTTGTGAGCTTAACCCTGTTTAATGAATCTCATTCCTTTCAGCTTCTTATTTCTTTTAAATGTATGTTTACATATTATTGTTCTCAAGTCCGTGAGATCACTGCCACCAGCCCAAAGTTCATTTAGTTGAGGGTATTTCTGCTCTTCATTGCTCTTTTAATCAGATTTGTGCAGAAGTAAGAACTGCTCTGAACAACTATCTTAAGGGGAGTGTCCATTGTTAGCGTTACGCTACAAGTGCCACATTTTTTTTTTCCCAATACTAAACAACCAAGGCTACTCCAAGTGGCATCTGAATTCTTTGTTGCCACTAATAGCCCATCAGCTTGACATCCTCATAACCCAAAACCCATAAACTGCCTTATAAAGTTTCTGTGAATGTATAAATAAATCCTTCCTTGGCACACAGAACATGTTGCTTATACATATTTTCACTTTTTAAATGTTAGTATATGTTTTCAGTCGATAAAAACCTCGAGTAGAGGCATCTGCAGAGTAGAAAACTTCAGTTTTATTAGTGAAAAGCAAAACAATGTACTTCAGTCACATGTGGGCACATAAAATAGTAAATGAAGTAGAAAACATTTTTATATTGGCACTTTACATAGTTTTTCTTTTTCTTTCATTTGTGGGTATTCTCCAATTTTACACTGTTTTGTTTTAACTGGAGCAAGAACAACCCAAAGGGTTTTTCTAAAGTTCTCTTCAACTGAAGTTGAATAAATTAACAGACAGTACTCTCTGTTGTGTTGGCTTCTTTATGCTTTTTATTCCCTGGCGATGAAGTGTGATCTTCTCTAAAGAGGCAACAGTATATAGTGCAGATTTCAGACTTCAAGTTTGTTTGACTTTCACTGCAAGAAAAGTCATGAACACTTCAACAACTGCTCATGAACAAGTAATGCTGCTCTTACTAAAACACATGATGCAGCTTCCAAAGTGTGTCAAGTGTCTGACAGCTTTGCTACAATATCAATATTTGAAGCACTAAGCCAGCATCAGTTTTATGTGGAAAAGAACACACAATGCACAGTGTGGACAAAGCTGATCTACAAGGAATGCAGCTCACTTGCAGTGTCTTTATACACACAGCAGACATGACAACTATACAAAAATACACAATCACTTTTCTTTGCATTAGTCCTTCATTTTTTCCAAAGAAAGTGTGTCATTTATCCTAGCATTTGATTTCAGGTCTTCTGGCCTGTAAAAATGTTGCAAATGAGCCACCATCTTTGACTGCACTCCTCACTCACAGACTGATCACTCCATTCATTTTGTGCACCTTGCATGTTCTCCCATCCCCCCATAAAATTCATGCTGGCTAATATTTTGTATTCCATGGTGTGCAAAAACACTGAATGACATTTTACGTGAGTTTATAGTCACTTTTACCTAACTGAAATGACTGGAGCACCAACAGTTTTCAGGTTTTTTTACTTTATTTTTTTCATCACATGTTTGTTGGAGACTGACAGCAATTTACATCTGGGAAACAACATTGAGTAATGTCAATAACGGCAGCAGATGGGGATTTGTTGAGGGTTGTGCAATTGTAGTCAAGTGCTAAGCAGAGGAGAAAGACAAAAAATTACACCTATGTTCAATGAGGGCTAGTCACATAAACAAAGCAAACAAAAATATCATCAATCACATTTTCTAAATAGAATTTTGGAGTTGCATCAACATATGCTTTGAAATGCAAAAATTTAGGTAAAGTCAAGAAAGGACAGGAGCATGATTGCACACTGATGAAGTAATTAAAGATTTAAAAACACAATGCCAATTGAAGTGGGCCATGTGTTTCTACGGTTAAGAAGCTAAGCTTCAGCTCAGTCGGGTCAACAGCTTGTTGACAAAGGCTGAAACTAGTCATTTACCATAATGTTACTATGGCCTTGCTGAAAGTGATCCCATCGGTGTGAGTTACACATATCAAGTGAGAGCCAATCAAGTGAGCCGGCAAATTTAATTGCTGTTTAAAAGAACCATAGAATAACAGTTGTACAAATATAATAAAGTGTTTAGCTTAATCAACAATCATCATTCTTTTTTCTGAATTACTACACAAATATTGGATTCAAGAAATATTAAAATATTGCGACTAAGGTCACGTGCATAAAATGTTCTTCTACCTCTCAGAGTCATACTATCCTTTTAGACAGGGAAGGTTAACTACTTGTAGTATAGTCATAAGTGGTGGAGATGTTTTAAGAGCAATTGACAAAGAGTCATCAAATGTTGTGTGGTTCAATACATCAATAGTCAAGTGAACAAAACAAAACAGCAACATCAAACTCATAACTACCAAGCACTCATAATATTAAACAGAACCCTAAACCACATTAAGTAATTTCACAATGTGTTTTTCCTTTATTTACAAAAACGTTGAGCACTTAAGTAAGATAGCCACAGTTATATGACACACAAACACATACAGTACATGTAGACTCATAACACTTCTTTCAGGCAACCTAAAATTAAAGAAATTATTTCAGATTAGATTATGAAATTACTTACAATGTTTGACAATTTAATTCCCGGAATGCACCTTTAAAAAATATTACACTACACTACTGTACACTAGTGGCTACTTGTGCCTTCAAAGTACTCCTTCTGCATCTATACACTGATTTAAGCGATTCCCATTTCTGGAAGCAGGCCTGGAGCTCATTTCTGGAATATTGTTGAGTAGATGTCTCACATTCTGTTGGATATCTGTTATATTAGAAAATCTTCGTCCTTTAAGTGCAGCTTTAATTTTGGAAATAGCCAGAAACCACAGGGAGATAAGTCAGGTGAGTAGGTGGGGTGCTCTAATTGGGTAATCGCTTTTTGGCCAGGAATTCTCTCACAGTGGGCACCGTGTGGCTTTGCACATTGTTATGATGAATGATCCACTTGTCAGGCCACAATCGGGTCTTTTCTTCAAACAGAATCTCATAATCGCTCAGTACCCCAAATAGCATTGTTGGTTGATTGTTTGTCCCTGTTCAATAAATTCTTGGTGGACTATTCCTTGTGATTGAAGAAACACACCAGTATGGTCTTAAATTGTGAGTGTGACATGCATGCTTTTTCAGGGCTTGTTGAACCTGGGGATTTCATTGCATGTTCCATCACATCTTTTTGCCAAGTTTGAACCTTTTATGCCACTCAAACACACTCGACTTTTTTATAGCATCTTCACCATATGCCACTTGCAACAGTTTCAGAAGCGCATTTGCTGATTTTTAAGAAAATGTAATATTAATATCTTGCTGCAAATTTGATCATCATATTTTCAGCAAGTGTACATGCAGATATTTATTACCTCCCAATAGCTAACTAACAACTGGCTCTATCAGCTTGCAATTATGCATGTATTAGTTCAAACATGTTCAAACATGAATGCTCATGGATTTTCAAACAATTACACCACAGTGTTACACTACGATTGCCATTCTGAGAATTAAATTGTCATACTTTGTACAAAAGGCTGACATATCAAATCAATTTCATTATTCAGGATGAAAATGCCAAACCATTCATGGAAACTTTAAGCTCAAGGCAGAAGCCAGCCGTGGAAAGGGTTCATCACAGAACCCCTTTTGCTTATGTGCCAGTGCTTACTTATACCTGGCCATGTAGAGTCCTCAATCATCCTAGTATATATATATATGTCACGCTTTGGGACACAGATTTGCACAGAGACACAGGAGGGTCTGCAGAATCAAGAAGGCATTTTTATTCAAACACTGCAAACACATGAGCTTAAACGTGCTCATGACAAGTCAGAGATGACAGTTCGCATTAGGGAGCAGAGAGAGAAAAGCAAACAATCAGATTCCAAACTGACGAGGTGCGCTAAGGCTTATAAGTGGCGAATACGCGTGAGGCTTGTATTACGTGCTTATAGTGCAGGATAAGTAGCAATGTGAGGGGTGGTAGTCAGTGTTTCAGGGTTTGTGGTTTCCCAGAGCGTCTGTATCTTTTGGGAGTGCGATCAGCCCTCCAGCTCACACCTCCCCTCAGCTTTATTCACATTCCTCTGAATCAAGCGACTCTCTGTCCAAGTTCTGTAGTCGGATAATCGTCTGCGTTGATGTGTTCAGAACCTGTCGTGCTACTGTGAAACTGTAATGTTGTAAACCCAGAAACCATCTCATTAGGCGAGAGTTTGTATCTTTCGGTACAACCACTGAAGTGGAGCATGATCAGTTACCAAAGTGAAGTTTCGTCCACAAGTAATAGTGAAGCTCGCCTTATCAGCCCACCTATTGCCAAGCATTCTTTCTCAATTGTAGAATCATTAGTTCCCTAGGAAGTAATTTCCTACTCAAATATGTGATTGGATGTTCTTCTCCATCAAAATTTGTGACAGGACTCGTCACACCAAATGCACTGCGTCTGTTTGCAAGATAAAATCTTTTAGTGAAATCCGCTTCCTTAGAACTGGGTAAGAGACAATGCTTTTTAAATCGTTGAAAGACGTTCAGCAATTTCTGTCCACTGAGATAGGTCGTTTTTTCTGCTCTAGTGAGTTCTGTAAGAGGAGCAGCTCTATGTGCAAAATTTGGAATTAATTTTCTGTAGTAACCAGCCGAGCCTAGAGCATACTTGTTTCTGTGTCTCAGGTCTCAGGTAAACAAGCATTTCTTCTATTTTCCTTAACTGTGGTCTAAGTAAACCCTTGCCCATAGAATAGCCTAGTAATGAGTCTCGGACATGCCTAGTTGCATTTCTTAGGGTGCAGTAAAGGCCAGTCTGTCTCAAGCTTTCAGAGCGGCTTGAAGCCGCTCTAAGTGTGTTTTCAAATCATTGCTAAAAATCACGACATCGTCCAAGGTATGCCCGGAATATTCAGAATGAGGGCGTAGGATCTGACCATCATACGCTGAAAGTTGGAGGTGCCCTGTGAAGACCAAGCGGGATCTTGTAAATTCATAGAGTCCGTCCAGAGATGCATAAATGCCATTTTCTCACAACTGCTAACCTCTAAAGGCACCTGCCAAAAGCCTTTCATTGAGATCTAAGCGTGGAATAGCTTCGCCTGAGCCGTTTTCCAACAGTTCATCGACAGGGCATGGATAAGCTATAATTTAGAGACCTTATTCAAGCGTTTGAAATCGATACAGAACCGAACCGAACCGTCTTCTTTGGGACTAATCGACTGGGCTGCACCAGTCACTTCAACTTTCACGAATTACACCCAGTGTCAGCATCATTTTACCTCTTCAGCGCATGCCCGCTCCGTATCCGGAACGCCGCGATCTGTACGACATCAGGTGCAGTGGTAATTTTATGTTTTGTAATGTTAGTCTTGCCTGGTAAATCTGAAAAGACATCAGTGTTCCGTTCTATCAAAGATAACAGTTCTGTCTTTTAGCGTGTCAGTAAGATCGTACCAATGGTAACATCGGTCTGAGAAACAGCAACAAGGAGTGTTAACCTCTTTGCGGTCGTGCCATTCCTTCCAAGAGGTTAATGTGTAAAATCTGGAAGGTTTGCGCCGCCTGGTATTCTAACCTTGTAATTTTACCGGACTGAAGCGCTCCTCAATAATGAGCGGCCCTGCCATTTAGCTTAGAATTTGTGTGGATCCGGGGAACCAGTTACCAAAACACGATGAGGTTTGAACTCCGAGCTTGCTGCCTATAGTAAAGAGCTCTGAGTTTCCTGTTCTCGTTGTTGGTGTTCACAGCAATAGAGAAAGCATAGAAATTCTGTCTTGCAAAAATTAGTCGATCTGCAAAGCCGACCTTGAACTGCTCTCTACGTTTCCTATCCATTCCTCCACGTACCACATCCAGGATGCCTTACGGCCATGCAATAACACTCGAAGGACTCCAAGCCAGTGGCGCCTGTGGTGATTCTGCACTGATGTACAAAACAAAGGTAGGACAGTATTCCATGTTGTGGATCATTATGAGCAACTCAGCTATCATCTGTTTCAATGTTTTGTTAAAGTCATCGGTTAACCATTCGTTTAGGATGGTAAACGTAGTACTCAATTTCTTAATAGCAAAGCTGTCACACAATTGTTTCATCGCGAGAAGTGAAAGGTGTGCCTTGATCAGTTAAGATTTCTCTAGGGATACTCAATGGTAAAAGTATCACATAGTGCTCTGGCTACAGCCGAAGAGTTGGCCTTTTTCAGCGCAATCATTTCTGGATATCGTGTCACATAATCAACCAACACCAGAAAATATGGACCCATCCTTAGTCTAGGTAAAGGTCCCAATATTTAATCCCAGCGCTGAAAGGGAACTTCCAATATGGGCATAGGACAAAGAGAGCCGAGGAGGCTTATAAGCAGAGAGCGATCTGGCAGTCTGGACATGAAGTACAAAATCGTTCAACATCTTTCTATTAAGCCAATAAAATCGTTTTGATAACGGTCTCTCTAGTTTTGTCGGCACCAGGTGTCCCCAAGATGTGAATGTGCTAGATGCAAAACAGTTTCCCTATGTCTTCAGGTACCACCAGTTGTTCAATAAATTCCCCCTCCAAATGATCTGAGATCACTCTGAAAAGGCAACCTTTCCTTTTCTATAAAGTGTGGGGTTTTCACCCGAATTACACTCTTGGTAATAGGGTCATTAGCGAGCGAGCACTGTTTAAATGCATATTCTATGAGCTATCGGTATGCAAACGCACAAAATCTGATTGTTCTTTAACACTCGGTTTGTGTTAGGGTTGCAATCTGGGAAGATGTAGAAGGACCAGCCCATTCTGGAAGATTTGGGGTAACCTCCTCCGTCTCGCTGGAGAGATCGGGTTCAATATCTAAGTTGGGCTCTAGATTTTCCCGCGCTACCAGTTCTTAGTCTTTGTTTTCTTCTTCTTCTCCCCACTAAGTTCATTAGTGGACTGGACTACTGGTCCCTACATTTATTAATCAGTTTCGAAAAGGGGCATTTCTCCGTCCCTATGAGTAATGGCCAAGGGCACGAGTCTGAACGCAGACAAACTTAAAGTGGCCCTATAAGTTAAAGGAAGAAGTAAAGTCTGATGATCTTTAACATCACCATGTACGCAGTATTTTTTACAGTCTCCAGTCTCTAAGGCATTGTTCATTAAGACAGTCCGTCTCACAATACAAGGTCACTTCCCGAGTCTAACAATGCTGAAATTTCTCCCCCAATTTCACCGGGATCAACAAGCCATCTTTTCCATCTGGATATGTATAGTTGAGCAACAAATCTCGCCAGTCCAATCTCCATTGAATGAGCTGGAGACAGCGAAATTCTCTTGCCAAATGGCCGAGTTGATCACAGTCGGCTCCGTTTCCGAAATATCCTCTGCGATGTCCGCATCGGCGTGCTCTGTAGTGTCCACGGTTTCCTCGCCCGCTGTTGCCGCTGTTCCCAGAAACAAGCGTCTCATCTACGACTGATTTCCAGGGGTCCTGCCTGACCCCATTAGATTTTTAGGTCCTGCAGCTTGTCGATTGGAGCGAGAATGTCCTGGACGTTGTCATATTTCGCGCAGCACGAAATCCACGCTCTTTCTCCAAGCGGACTGGAACCTCCAATCGTCTGGACATAATCAATGATTTAATATCATGAGCGTAGAAATTCATCTCAGAACTTCAGGTATAGCTGGCAGTAATGTATTCCGCAAACTGTTTCCATCACGTCTCCTTCAAACCAGCAGTGCACTTTATGTATCAAATCTTGAATTTACGCCGGATTGGGTCATCCATGTTAGTTTCCAGTCTTTAAGTGCATAAGTTTTAGACCTCTGAAATAAGTCTTGCGCATCCATCTCGGCGGCATCCATCGTAGAAACAAGAAGGATTTTTATTCAAACACTGCAAACACCTGAGCTTAAACGTGCTCCATGACAAGTCAGAGATGACAGTTCCGCTAGAGCAGAGAGAGATAAAGCAAACAATCAATTCAAAACTGACAGGCGCTAGGAGGCTTATAAATTGGAGTACCCGTGAGCTTGTATTACGTGTTATAGTGCAAGGATAAGGAGCAATGTGAGGTGGTAGTCAGTGTTTCAGGGTTTGTGTTTTCCGAGGCGTCTGTATCTATTTGGAGAGTGCGATCAGCCCTCCAGCTCACACCTCCCCTCAGCTTTATTCACATTCCGTAGATCAGCGACTTCTGTACCAAGTTCATGTAGTCGGGATAATACGTCCTGCGTTGATGTGTTCAGAACCTGGTCGATTGCTTTACTGTGAAACTGTAAGGTTGTAAACCCAGAAACCATCTCATTAGACAAGAGTTTGTATCCTTCTGTCGGTACAACCACTGAAGTGGAGCATGATCAGTTACCAAAGTGAAGTTTCGTCCCCACAAGTAATAAGCGGCCTTCCACAGCCCACCTAATTGCCAAGCATTCTTTCTCAATTGTAGAATCATTGGATTCCCTAGGAAGTAATTTCCTACTCAAATATGTGGATTAGATGTTCTTCAAACAATCAATTCCAAACTGACAGGCGCTAGCATAGGCTTATAAGTCGGCGGAGTACTGCGAGGCTTGTATTAGCGTTATAGTGCAAGGATAAGGAGCAATGTGAGGTGGTAGTCAGTGTTTCAGGGTTTGTGGTTTTCCCAGGGCGTCTGTATCTATTTGGGGTGCGATCAGCCCCCCAGCTCACAATATATAAATACATTACCCAGGGTGGGGTGAAACTTGGGAATACTTAGCTGTAAGGCACTAGTGCGCCATATTCACACCCTGAAGTTTACATCTGGTCCACAAAATACAATTCTGAGTTGTGCAAATAGATTAAATGTAAAGCTGAACACAGCAATCAAGTAAGAGGGCTACCAGTTATTAGTGAAGAACTGTGCCCTCTTTTATGTAACACCTCCGACCCTCCTTAGAGTTGCATAGCATCTATGGGTACCAGATGGTGCATTTTCCATGGCTTCTGTCCGTCACTCTATGCCTGTCAACTCTCTAATGTTTAGTTTTACTTCCTTTTTCTAACACAGTTTTTGAAAGCTTTGCCTAAAGGTTTAGCTTGTACTGAGTGTGCTTGTACCTCAGTTCTAGAGCTTACCATTTGTATACCTCCTTGGCTTCTTCTTATGTATGCTTAAACTTCCAAATCTTGTCATTTTGCGATCAGTCTTACAAATATCAACACGGGTACTGCGAGAGGGACCTCAAGATCTATTTTAAGTAAACTGATCAGTCAGTGACTCAAAGTAAGCCATTTTGTAGATGCTTGTTAAAGTTTTACGAGCATTATCTGTTTCTTCAAATTGTATATACTAATGTCAATACCCTCTTCCATACCATACACTGTTCTTAATCACAACAATTACTGACTTTAAAAAGAATTTTTGAAATAATAATACTACTAACAATAATTCTAATCAGGATATCAAAGATAGGCCCTGGACCACTTTATGCCCTAGGATGTCCAAATTTGCTGATTACAGAATGAAAACTGTGACATTTTCACTTATATTAAACTTAATGAAACAAAGGGAAGATTAAACCAAAAGGAGTTTTTATGTTCCTCTTTCCCTTTTCGAACTAACCATATTTTGTGATTGTTCACATGGCGTTCATGTGTCTTTACTTTCCATAAGATTACACAGTTGGTTAACAAGGGCCCTGGATGAAATTCTGACTTGCCCGCTGTCTGTCCATGTGAGTTTCTCTACCTACTATGGTTTCATCCCAAACACTATGTATGAAAATTGGAACTAAACATTAGAATGTCTTGACGGTTACACCAGAATGAACCTTGTGTAAAAATGCCACTAATCTTTATTTTAATGTCAAGTGAAGCTCAGAAATAAGAAGGTACTTATTACGGTAAATGAAATTGATAAAGAACAGAAGTCAGAGCTCCCAGCTCATTCTACAACACTATTTCTCATGTTAGGTGAAACACTCCAGTAGAATCAATGTCAAGAACACACAGTGGAGTCTTGCAGTTAAAAAAAATCTGTAGAAACATCCTTTTCTTGAGCACAGTGAAGAGGTAGCAAAGGAGATCAGAAGCATTTTAGAAAGGATTTAGGCCCTTGAGGGAGTGGGAGCTGAATAGTAATTCTGCCTGAGCAGACGTTTGCACACTTTTAGTGGTGTAAAACAAATTGCCAAAATTATCATCTTTTTTCTCATAATGTGCATATTTCATTAATTAAAATGAAATTTGCTTGTTGTGATTGTGTCCACAAAACAGTTTAGCAAATCACATTGTACCATTTGAGCCTTTGTTGGTTCATCATTAGTAGACATTTTAATGCATCCAATTTCTAAACTCAACCAATTTAATTCAAGGTCATGGACTAGATTCATTTCAGGGGTTGTAGGAGGCATAATCAGTTATAATGTGTAGGAACTGATTCTGGATGAGATGCCAGTCCTAACAATGCCTACACACCCACAAAGGATCAATTTAATATGCCATTTAACCAAAGCTCAATGTCTTTAGGGATATGGGCAGTAAACCAGGAGACCAATAGAAACCTCACACAGGCATGGGCTGCAATAAAGGCAACACTCTACAGGCAGCCTTTACACCTACAGTTAGGTCCATAAATATTTGGACAGGGACAACTTTTTCTCATTTTGGTTCTGTACATTACCACATGATTTTAAATTAAATAACTCAGATGCAGTTGAAGTGCAGACTTTCAGCTTTAATTCAGTGGGTTGAACAAAACGATTACATAAAAATGTAGAGGCAACTAAAGATTTTTTAACACAATCCCTTCATTTCAGGGACTCAAAAGTAATTGGATAATTGACTAAAAGGCTATTTCATGGGCAGGTGTGGCAAGTCCATTGTTATGTCATTATCAGTTAAGCAGATAAAGGCCTGGAGTTGATTTGAGGTGTGGTGCTTGCATGTGGAAGATTTTGCTGTGAACAGACAACATGTGTCAAAGGAACTCTCCATGCAGGTGAAAAAGCCATCCTTAAGCTGCAAAACAGAAAAACCCATCTGAGAAATTGCTACAATATTACAGTGGCAAAATCCACAGTTTGGTACATCCTGAGTAAGAAAGCAAGCACTGGTGAACTCAGCAATACAAGAAGACCTGGGCGTCCACAGAGACAACAGTGGTGGATGATGTAGAATCATTTCCATGGTGAAGAGAACCCCTTCACAACAGCAACCAAGTGACAGCACTCTCCAGGGGTAGGCATATCGATATCCTATCTACCATAAAGAAGACTGCATGTAAATAAATACAGAGGGTGCACTGCAAGGTGCAAGCCACACATAAGCCTCAAGAATAGAAAGGCTAGATTGGACTGCTAAAGAACATCTAAAAAGCCAGCACAGTTCTGGACAGATTAAACCAAGATCAACCTCTACCAGAATGATAGCAAAAAAGTATGGAGAAGGCGTGGAACAGCTCATTATCAAGCATACCACATCATCTGTAAAACACAGTGGAGGCAGTGTGATGGCTTGGCCGTGCATGGCTGCCAGTGGCACTGGGACACTAGTGTTTATTGATGATGTGACACAGACAGAAAGCAGCCAAATGAATTCTGAGGTGTTCAGAGACATACTGTCTGCTCAAATCCAGTTAAATGCAGTCAAATTGATTAGGCAGCGTTTCATGATACAGATGAACAATGACCCAAAACATACAGCCAAAGCAACCCTGGAGTTTAGTAAAGCAAAGAAGTGGAAAATTCTTGAATGGCCAAGTCAGTCACCTGATCTTAACCTAATTGAGCATGCATTTCACTTGTTGAAGACTAAACTTCAGACAGAAAGGACCCACAAACAAACAGCAACTGAAAGCCGCTGCAGTAAAAGGCCTGGCAGAGCATTAAAAAGGAGGAAACCCAGCATCTGGTGATGTCCATGAGTTCAAGACTTCAGGCTGTCATTGCCAGCAAAGGGTTTTCAACCAAGTATTAGAAATGAACATTTTATTTCCAGTTATTTAATTTGTCCAATTACTTTTGAGCCCTGAAATGAAGGGATTGTGTTAAAAATGCTTTAGTTTCCTACATTTTATGTAATCTTTTTGTTCAACCTACTAAATTAAAGTTGAAAGTCTGCACTTCAACTGCATCTGAGTTGTTTCATTTAAAATTATTGTGGTAATGACAGAACCAAAATGAGAAAAACGTTGTCTCTGTCCAAATATTTATGGACCTATAGTTACTATACATGATGCTGACCAAAGTGAAGAGCATCCATCATAGGCATTTGGTCACAGTCTTGAGGGCAACCTTTTAATATTGGGGCAACTTGCCACTTCAGTTTCATTGACAGGAAAGGATTTATTACGTTTTTACTTTATGCACACATTATAAAGTATGAATCTTGTCAATAGTTTGAAGTGTCAACCTTTTTGGTGTTTTTCGACAGCAAAAGTGTTGCCAGAAACAAACTGCAGCAACAGTGCAAGTCACAACTTCAGGATTTTTTTATCACAGAGAGAATTTCAAAATTTTACAAAGGTTTGAATCTACTGGGGGAATAACCTGTGTCAGGTGAGAAGTAAATTTGTTAAAATATGTGCAGTTCAATCTAAGGTATTTGATGTAAGGAGAGAAAAGTTTCAAGGTAAGATAATTCTAGTCACGCATGATGGTGTCAAAGAGGTGGAGACATGTTGTTTAGTACTAGTGTGGATATCACTGTGCTCTGTACATTTGATGCCAATGACACTTTCAACGTTTGGACAATGACCAGGCCTGGAATCTGGACCCAGAGTGGAGACTCTGCAAAGCCGTAGTGGTAACCATCAGACCTAGAAGCTGACCTCAATTATTTTTATTTTTATTTTTTGGTCATATTTATATTAGTAAAACTAGCTGTTCTACCTGACTAAGTTGATAAAATGTACATCATATGCATTCAGTTATTTAGAATATAGGCTTCTTAGCTTACTAAAACCTTGAAAAAATTTTCAATGGAATAAAGCTTAAGATTAGAGAAATAGAAGTAATTTTGCAGCAAAGAACAATTTTGAATGGTAATAATAATAATCTGAATACTTCAGCTGCGGTGGGCTGGGCCCTGCCTAGGGTTTGTTTCCTGCCTTGTGCCCTGTGCTGGGGATTGGCTCCAACAGACCCCATGACCCTGTAGTTGGGATATAGCAGGTTGGATAATGGATGGATGGATGGATGAATACTTCAGTAATAATATTTATGTTTTAGAGCATGTAGAATGCACCACAGTCATACATATACAACTCGATTGCTGAGAGACAAATGAGGGTTAAGTAGCACACAAATTCTCGCGTTCTTGTACTCTCAGAGAAACAGTAAATCCGAGTTGTTGAGTTGGAAATACCATGTGACCACTCAATGAACTCAAATTACAACTTCAGACAACACAGACAAAACAAAGCTCCCTGAATTGTCTGTACTGTGGCTTAATGCTGAACCTTTCCCTTAACCAATTGTATTATTTTAAAATATCACCTAGTGAGCCAAAATGCCATTTTGGTGACGTGATACATAGCCAATAAATTTATTTATTTTGCTCTTTATTTCCATAAAAATGCCATTTATCTTTAATTGCTCTTTATGCAGAAAAAGTAACAAATCAACAGCGACCTCATATTTATACTAATAGTGCACCCAGAAAGTGGGAAGTGGGAAGGTGTAATGTCACAACTCTGAGCTCTGAATAGTCCAATAGTATGTGATGCAGCAACAGTTTCCTCCTCCTGGAGTCCCCATAGTGTCCACCCTGTCACTGTTGCCATCTCAAAGACCTTTTTTAAATCCAGATCAAGCATGGATCTACTTTTCCACATATTCAGAGTGTGCTTGAGTGGAGATTATTTCAGTAATACTAATAACCTATTAGGTGTGGCTCTGATATAAGATAGTGGGGAAGCAGATGGCACAGAGGAGCCACCAAACCTGTCCTCTGTCTGCAACCAGAGATCATGTGCCTTTCCTGTCCTTGATTTAATAAAGTATTTAAATAAAGTTGGAGGCATTAATTCTTTGTTGTCAATTAAACATTTACATTATTTTTCAGAGAAGTAGAATCTAGACTGGTAGGAATTCCTATGAAAGGAGAAGGAGAAAATTAATTATCTTAAAATTTAAATATTTCCCAGAAAATGGCAACTAGTGTCTCCTATCTAACCCTTCATAAACATTTTGCAGTGGGTTGTCCATTTAACGCTTTTGTCACTTTTGCTCCTAAATGTTCCCAGAGCTTTCCACCACACATTTTGATTGTCCCTCTGCCACTCATCAGTTCTTCCTGTCCACATTACTCTCTCACCCTCGTTCTCCTGCTCCTGGGCCTTCCACACTCTCCTTAGTCCAGTTAGCTGTATTTTGTTTCGGTGTGCCATAACTTCCAAGCTGCTATTAGCATCTTGCTGGAAAGACCTTCTTATCAATTCTTGGAAATTCCTTTTCAATAACCTAAATATTTCTTGAGCACTCTGCAGTGAGTAGAATATGATTGTAGTATCAGGCTCTCAGTCACCAGGCTTGTGGGTGACTGAATGTGTGTGGGAGCTCATTATCCTCATTGCATTTTTTATCTGGCTGCAGTCTGCAGCCGTCTATGTTTTGTCAAGCATTTGTTATTTAGCTGTCTACTTTTTTTTGTATATAACTGTAACTCATAGGATGGCACCAGTGTAGACAAAATTATATTTCAATTGTACACTTTCCTGTTTCTTATGTATTTAATTTATTTACTATAATAAAAATTTGATTGCAGAAAAACCAAGTGTCCCATTGACAGTCTGGCGACTTCTGCAACGCTTCTCACCAGAACTAAGGTTACTGTACTTTCCCCTGGTATAGCAGAACATTTGATTCTGATTAATGGTTACAGTAAGTAGGCTTTCAGCTAATTTTGGGGTCTCATTTATTAACACTTGCCATATTCATTCACTTTAGCTACAGTATGAGTCATATAACAATAATCTCAAAATGCACTCCTCTGCAAAGCTTGCTAAAGATCCACAAAAGAATGTTAATCATGCATTCACTTCAAAGACAGAGTTTAATTGTTGAGATGTATCAGATTAAATTTAAGTAGAAAAAGAAGGTAAAGTCACAAGGTTTATGAGTCAACAGCCGATGAGTCAACTAATGTGTCCTTATTTGATACCTGCCAAAACTACAGAACAGAAACTGCAGAATGGTGAAAATGCCTAAGGTTGTAAGAATACGACAGAACATTTCCATCAAAGCAGCTTTATAAGACAGTTTTCCTTTGGAGTGTTGCCTTATTCTGGCATATTTGTGTGCCCCTGGCTGTGTGTCAGTCATTTCCATGGCCTGTTTTGATGCTCATACTTTGTCATACCATACCAGAGGCTCTAAAGGTGGCCTAAGATGAATAAAGGCCCAGGGAAATCATATGACTCAGAGAGATAAGAACCAGGTCCGGAATTCACCCCAGATCCCCTAAGTTGTGATGTAGCTACTTCCCATACATTTTTCACTAAGGCATGGGAGAAAATTGCTAAATAAAGTTACTATAATAGGAATGAAGTGAGAACAACCGTTTCTATCTGTCATGGACCACCACCAATTATATGGTTAATCAGCTGTGTCTGCTAGAGTAACTGAGACATTCAGTCGTCCTACTTACCCAACCAGAAAATGCAAATAAAAAGGAATAGCTCTCAGAAATAAACAAAAATCCTAGAATGAATAAATACTAAGTGACTAAAATATAAGGGTGCCTCTGATGAATCACACAAACCTGTCCTCAGCAGAGTGTGGCACCTCCACACATTTTAGCAGGAGCTTTCCATCCACTTTTTTATTATATTTGGGCTACTTTTATCACAGAAAATTTAGACATTACAGTAATTCTTTTCAAACCACCCCATCCGCTTCAAATTTATAACTTGGGAAATGCATGTGTCATAATGCAACCGTGAGGGAGATGGAAGGGGTAATTGCATGCAAATAAAATTGGATGTCAACTTGATACATAATCACACTGAGTGGCCATCATTTCTCTGGAGGATTACCCATCCCGGTTCTGACAAATGAATTAAAGATCACCTGTGACATCTCACAGAAATATTAACTAGACTACAGCAAAAGTGTGGACAGCCCATTGTGTTGCTCAGCTTTGAGTGAAAACAGCCACTAAAGTTAGATGATTGTGTTTAAAGGTCTGGACAATTACTGAAAGGTTTAGTGTTGAAATGCAAAGGGACGTTACTTTATGATATGTTTTTTTGTATCTGTCTCTGGATGAAGTAGTTTAAACAAAATAACAAGCTTCAAGTGTGAAAATGGTTATCAAAAGTCCCAACTGGTTCGTCCACTTGGCCTTCTTTTGATTCATGATTTTTTTAAGAGGTTTGCACCCTCTGTCTGAGCTTACGTGGTACTTCGACAATTATATGCTGATTGTGGTAAGATTGTTGAAGTCCACTTCAAGTCTAGTTCCTCCCTATGAACTGATGTTTTTGCAGTCTTATCCCCCTCCACGTGCTTATAAAATGCAGTGAACCTCTTCATATCACTGACTGATAACTTGTTTTAAATCTTTATCTTTCTGTTTTGTAGTTAGAGAGGGTGAGGGTAACTGATCTGATCTGATCGGAATTCAGTTCAGCATTTATTGTTTCTTACTCAGACTAGCAAGAAACCTGTTATAATGAAAAATCAATTAAACTTTAGAAAAAGCACAATATAAATAAAATGTATTATTGTATTATTAAAACACAAGGAAATGGACAGAAAGGTGTTTTGAACTTAAAGAAAATAATACCATATATAAGAGCATAAAAGTTTCACAAGAAGAGGACAGCACTTGTCCAAATATCTCATCCTCAAAGCCTTGTTTATACATGATACTGTACATCTACAGCAGTTACAAGAGCCATGCAGCAAAGATGACATCAGACATGAAGACATGCCCTTTTCATGCAGTTTGGGCATACTGGATTTTCACTGTAATATTTCTGACTACACTAGCTGTGCCCTATCTAAGACACGTTAGAATCTAAATAATCAACATAGACATCAGTGTTACAATGCAGTAATGTATACATCTCTTTTTTATGCCATTTGGTATGATATTCATAAAAGTTGTGTTAATGTTTGTGATGCACCATCTGTTGGAATGATATAGCAACCAGATGGACACATAGACAGACACTTCTCCTTTCATTAAGGTAGACTGCAAAGCAAAGATGATGCCACATATCCAAGGGGTGAATAAAGGCGGGTGAGCATTTATACCTCTCCAAGACAATAAAGATGCTTGGATGACAACAAATTAATGGAAGGAAATTGCAAGTAACACTGTGTAAAACAAAGCAGTTATACTCGCACTCCCTCACTGCTTCTCATAGCCATTTTTGCTGAGCAATCCTGTAAAGAGTTCATTTCTTCTGCTGTGAAATTGTTTGGTATGTGAGATTGGCCAAACCATACCACCAACTGACTAGGGAGTATTGACAAAAAAAATCAAATAGCCCCACAAACATAAATGCATTATGGCTACTGACAGTGTGCATAATTTTGCATCACAGTCTCTGCCCAAGACTGACACAGAAAATACAAATAGGGCTTCACTCTGTAAATTGTTCCACATCCACATGATCTTCTACAGGTATATAAATAAGTGCTTCATGGCTTTGGTTTTAAATGCACTTCCTCTTATTTTCAACTGGTGTATTTATTATAAATGTTATTCACTATTTAATTGAAAGAACTTCATGATGACAAGTGAAATTTTGAAGACCTGGATTAGGCTCTTAAGCAGCCTACTTTTGTCAAAACAAGTGATGAGTGAAACAAGCAAGTTCCAATTCACATAGAGTTTTTGGAAAATTGAACATTGTGAGGGACGGCCAGGGCCCATGCCCGGCCAGGATACCCCTGCTGCATATGTTCCGGGGGAGCCACCATAGGCAGCTTAATACCTCCCGGGGCGGGTTGGTGGCAGCCTCCCTGGCCGACGTTGATTCCCCAGTCTCCGTGCTCCGTGGGATATGGAGTCCTCCACAGCCTGGTTGGGAGCTGGGGTGGCCGCTAGGGGGTGCTGCCGGGACTCAAAAGCCGGCTGGATGAGTCATCAGCCCCACCTGGAGGTGCATTGGGACCAGGTGGTCAAGCACCTGGAACATTTCTGGATGGGCTATAAAGTTGGCCAGCCTCCACCACTCGACAGCCAGAATTGGGAGGAAGAGGACGAGGTTGCCTGGGAAGAGTGGTGGTGCAAGGTGGAAGTGTTGTTGGTATTGTGTGTATGTGCTTTCGCTGTGTATTGCCTGTAGGGTTCACAGGGAAGCCGTGGCCCACAGGTGAAGAAAAATAAAAAGTATTTTGGTTTTTACACGTGCCTCTAGTCCAGTCTGTGCGGGTGAGGGTATATAGAGCCTTTTACAACATGTAACTCATTTTGTAGGCAGGTTTGCAATTGCAATATGTGAAACTCCCTAAAAGAGGTTTTTTGGGATTAAATTTTGTTTTTTTTTGGGTTTTAGAAAACAAGGACTCATAAAGTCTTGTTCACAGTTTTGTTTCTACCTGTGTTCTTCCCTGCAACTGCATAATTATTAATATGTACACACTGGTAATTTCAGTTGTGTTTATGCCTCTGTTCACATCACAACAGAGCATTTTAAAATTGTCAAATGCTGTTTAGATTCTATACAAAGACACACCACTGCAAACCATTGTGCACACTGCTTTTTTTTAAAACGTCAGTACACAGAGAGGCACCACTGCCAAACTGCCTGTTATCTACCAACAGCCTTATTCATTTGAAAATGTGCATACTTCTGGTGATTTTCTTTTTTTCACTAGGCTTTATAAATAAAAATAACAGGGCACATGCACAATAAATGCATAAAAACATTTCAAACAAGCACACTTTTTTTTTTGATGAAGCAAAACACTGAGTTACATTGAAAATTCAATTTCATCTAAATCTTCACAACTCAAGACTAAAGAGGTTAAATTCCCTCATCCTGTCCCTATAGGGACAGTCTGTTATAATTTATTTTTTAAATTTCTATGTGTATTTTTAAATCATTTCCTAAAATTATCTTATGTATTAACCTCTTATGTGGAAGTGTGTGGTCTGTCCGGCCGGAAGTAAGGGTGGGGTCGGAGTACGGCTCCACCTCCCAGGGAACTCATAGCGAGGCCAACGTCAACAAACCAAAACCTCCCAAAAAAAGAGTCACTTTCGTTTAGCGGCAATACCTGGCAATGACACATCGACAAAATGAAACCTTCCGACAAAACACATTTAAAAGGCAAATGCACAAGCGAGGAAACACATCGGCCAAACGAAACCTTCCGACAAAAAACAGGTAAGCAGCCACTAATGCACAAACAATGCAAGCATGCGGCAACACAAAATCTAGGACAGAGATCCCAGAGTAGTTCCTTTCAACTACCTGACATCTCTGCATTTCAACCATGATGATTTCAATAGTTTCTAGGACCGTGCTTTTTACAGCCGAGCTTAAACTGGGATTTTAATAATGGTATGTTATTTTACTAGTTTCATTATGGGACCTTTTTTTTACTAAGCCTTATCATGATAGTCATCATTTTGAAAATTTTCTTTCCTTGTGCTGCTATGTTACTGTTTAACTATGCCATTGCTAGATATGTGAAAAGACGTTGGTAAGCTTGTGATATCATCATTGTCATGCTATTTATGATGGCAGCTCTCAGCACATGGCCTCCCCATCCAGGTGGTACCACATTATTTTGTGAACTTCAATCCATTTAGTTAGGAAAAGAATTTAGTTTTGGTTGGAATCTCTTGCTCTTGTTTTTTATTATGACTTATGTGTCACACTTTGTTTTGTTAGCTAGCCAATTTGAACTTTTGATACAAGCCTGTACGTATATTTGACTACTCTAATGTTGGGGCCTCTACTTGCACCACTACCTCTTGGTCAAAAAACTTGCAGAAATTCTCTGAGGATTCTGCCCTTATAGAGTGTATTGATAAAGACGATGGAACCGAGTATAGGGTCAAGCTGAGAAGTTTGTTTCTTGATGCAAGAGAATTGTCTGCATCTGAACATCATAAACCAAGGAAGGGTATTATTTACCCTTTTTTAGGGCCTCTATGTCCAGTTTTAAAGTTTTCCCAAAAAGGGGGAAATTAAAGG
>NC_053156.1:1129868-1145081 GCF_016835505.1 Polypterus senegalus | reverse complement strand
GGGCGGCCGGGGATAACGTCTCAAATGCGGGAGTGTCGGGGAAGAAAGGGCGACGGTAATATCTCCGATGGGTCTGCCTCGGGCCCCAGAGTTAAAAGCCAGGGGTTACAGCGCTCAAAGTGTGAAAGAGTTTTGGTGAATACCGCCGAAAAGGGGTGGATGGGGCCCGAATTTTTCCTGACATTGCCTCTTTCTATCGTCTGTCCGCGGTTGCGACGAGACAAAGCAGCCTCCCCAATGTTTGATGTTAAAGAGCTCGTGAGGCTAAAGAATTTAACAAGTAAACTGGAAAACAGTCCAATCTAAACACCACCTATGCTAAGCCCCTGTTAAATCTACTCCACAGTCTTTGTGGTGGCCCCTGTGTTTCATTGTGTGTTCATCTATCTATTCTGTTACCTTTGGAAGTGTACATAAAACCCTAAATATTAACGGTGGGAGAAGCCCAGATAAGAGATTGCATTGTTTGATTTTATCAGACAAAAGACTTGAATTCACCTTTCTACAAGAAACCCACATTGATGAGCAAAATCGGGGGGAGTGGAGCAAGAATTGGAAGGGGACTTTTTATTTAGTAATGGACAAATGTTAGTGCTGGGTGGCCTTTTTATTTCTTGGGACTTCAAGTAGAAGTTTGCAGCACTGTTTGAGCTGGTGAAGGACTCCTAAAAGGCTAAAACTTAAGGGAGTGTGCACTTTCATTAATGTTTGAATGAGGGTGAGGAGGGCCCCACTCCTTAACAAGTTGGAGATCTTTGTCAAGTGTGACCTGAGAAGTGTGGTGTTAGGAGGTTTAATTTACACTTGATACCAGAATAGACAGAAATAATGGCTGGAACGCACCTCGCTCGGGCACGAGCTTAGGTAAAATAATTAAGGACATTGGCTGGAAGATGTATGGAGGGCTAAAATGGGCCTGCGCCATACACTGGGGCGGAGTGGAAATCGATCTCAATGGCGAGACTCGATCATTTTATAGTTTTAAGCACCTGTTAGGTTTATTTAAGGTGTGCTCTATTGTGCCTACTGATTCTTCATCGGCAGTTTGGTGTGTTGTACACTATTTGTAAACACTTACAGACCCTCAGAGTCCATACTGGCATTTTAACACACTCCTCCTTAAGGATCAAAACTAAAGAGTTATTTGTTCATTTCTGGGGAGGCTGGAAGATATGAAAAGGAGTTCTACCAGCTATAAATAGTGGTGGAGGTTGAAGAGTCACATCCGGCCTTGTGTCAGAGTATACCAGAAATACCCAAGTATGGGGTCAGAAATGGCAGCTTTAGAAATTAAAATAGCTGAATTTCAACAGCTTCTAGAGAAGGGTCCAAATGAGCAGCCCAGGCGAGCCTGACTTCTGCTAAACTGCTGGCTTCACCTGCTTGAGACCAGAGCTCAGGGGGCTTTAGTGAGGCCCGCTTTCAACGACTGACTGAGATGGATGCACCAACTCAATATTTTTTGGTTTAGAGAAAAACTCGCAGAGTAAAATCTACATTACAAGAAATCTGGCGGCAGTGTGGAGACACAAGAGCCCAGTGAACAAGGCAGGTGGTCCGGAATTTTATGAACTTCTGTCACGTAGATGGAGATGGTGGCAGTGAAGACCAACAGGCCTTTTTAGACTCCCCACCAAGAGCTGCCCAATGCAGATGTGGCACAGCTAAATAGAGAGGTGACCTTTGTGAGAACTTCACTACAGCCCTGGGACAGCTGTAGAAAACAGGGAAGGTCCCGGGAATCGATGGAATACAGTGGAGTTTTATATAAGAAAGTTCGGGATGTCATCGCCTGGACTTATTGGAAGAAATTCCATGGAGTTTTAAACTGGCTTGTTACTGCAGAGCTGCTGTGAGAGCCGTGGATCACGCTAAGCCGAAGAAGGGAGACTTGTGTCTCATTAAGAATCATGCCTGTAAATTTTATGCGCTGATTATAAAGTTCTCTCTAAAGCCTTAGCTAATAGGATGGTCCAAGTTTTAGGGAGAGTGGTGTATCCTGATCAGAATTATCAAGTATGGCAGGTCCATCTTTAATAACATTTTTTAGACTGACATTTTGGCTGTTGCAGAACTGTTTGGTTTCAGACTGGTCTTATTTTCTTGACCAGGAAAAGGCTTTTATAGGTCAGTCATCAGCTTTATGGAATGCCATGAAGGCGTTTGGGTTTGGGGGGGTCTTTTTATTAAACATATTCGCTTTACTTTATAGTGACATTTGGTATCATAAAGGTCAATGGTGGCTTGTGCACCTTTCAGTGTCAGAAGAGGAGTCAGACAGGGATGTTCTTTAACTGCATGTTATATGCTCTGGCGCTATTTTTCCTGGTGCACCTGAGGAATAAAGGATTGGTTCTCCATCCCCAACTGCAACATGGACTCTGTGAAAGTCACTGCCTTATGCAGATGATCTTGCTGTATTAACAAGGCCAGAAAGATTTGGACAAATTAACTGATTGTCTGAGGAATTACAGCAAAGCATCTCGCCAAAGTGAATTGAACAGAAAAGTAGTGCAGTGTTGGTTGGGAACTGAAAGGATGTAGTCCTCCTCGACTGAAGGGGGTCTGCAGGACAACGGAAGCTTCCTGCACTGGGAGTCCATCTCGAGACACCATTGCCATCCAAAAGAACTGGAGGGTCTGTTGACAAGGTTACAGCTCGCTTGCCAAGTGAAGTGGATACCTCAGTTATCCTATAGAGGACGGATGTTGGTCATTACTAACCTGGTGACCCTCCAGCCTGTGGCAAGTATAAGTGTATTTGTCTACAACTCTAATTTTGCTTGTTCATAGATACAGAAGGCGATCATGGATTTTTTTTTGGACTGGTACCCATTGGATACAGAAGGGCGTTTCATTTTACTCATTGGATGAAGGCGACAAGGACTTATTGACATTACCAGTAGGATTGCTGCTTCCGCCTTCAGACCATTCAAAACTGCTGTATCCTGTCGAGCAGAGCCAGTGGATGAACTTAATGCATTTCTTCTTTAAACAAGCCAGGCATATGGGACTTGGGAAAGTTTACTGCTGTGCCACTTTCAGATAAGATCAAGACTTTACAGGTGCCAGGTTTTTATAAAGCTCTAGCAGCGTGGCAACTGCTGTTGATAAAAGGACTGTGATGACCTCTCCACATTTTGGGTCCTTCATGAACTACTGTTCTACAACTTAAGTTGTTGGCACTGCTAGACTTTCTGAAATTGTATTAATTTACCATAATACATGGACAACTAAGAATAAAGGATATAATTGGATTGAAAATTACACTTGAAAGTGTACAAGTGGTAGTAGTGGGAGACAGGGGCACACTCAGCCCGCTTAATGGAGAAGTTTCTGTGGCAGGCATAATCATCAATGGATAGGGAATCCATGACACTTGCACAGAATTTTTCTATCACAATTGAAGCTAACTGACGAAACACTTTTTCCAACGCCATTGTGTCTCCGGGCTGTTGAACTGAGGGATGGTGAGACTAATGTTTTAGCCTAAGTTCTCTAGAGGCGTTATCTCACTCTACAGTGCCGGGGAAACAGCTGTACAGGATTTGTAGTGGTGAACAACCTGAGCAGCTGAGACACGAAGACACACACACTATGGAGAGACAAGCTTGGAGCCCTCAAGGACTGAACCCCGCATGGAGGTCGTTGTACAAGCCGCCATTGGCCAGTAGGTGGGAGACCCAGGAGGTTGGTACATGATACTAGCGGTGAACTCCTTCTTTATCGATTATATGTCCGGGGTCTCAGATTGCTGCCTTTTTGTGGTCTGAGGGAAAGTGTCTTTCTGCATTTAATATGTGGCCAGAGGCTCCACCTTTTTAGTAAATTGAAAGAATAGAAGGCTGGGGTCCCGAGTACGGCACGTGTGTTTCTGTTTAAAGTTAAATTACAAAACACACCAGAGAAAAATAAGGAACTTAATTAATTTTTATTACCGGGCAAGCAAAACTGTCAATATATGGAAGACCTTAAAACAAAAGATTACTGGGAGTGGAAATGGGAAAATGTTGTTGTATTTTAGAAAAGTATGAGTAGGAAGGTGGATTTTAATTTTTATGCTTCCAAATAATTTAGCAAAGTTTAAGAAATGGTGCGTGAATAATGTGCTTTGTGTGCTGTGATGAAGATAATTTGCAATTTGTGCTTTGACTTTGGTGTGTTTCATTCCTTTATAAATTGGGTGGATAAATTGAGAATAAGTGGATTGAGGTGGTGGAAACAATGGGGGATTAGATAAATATATACCTGCAAGAAACAATATGAATATGTAATGGTTTAAATGAATATTCATCATTAGGAAAGTGTGTACGTGTTTTTTTGTAAGATTTAAGATTTTGAGTTTTTACTGTGTTTTTTTTTTTGTATTTATTCCTGTGTTTATTTAATAAAGTTTGCTTTTAAAAATAAAAAATAAAAATATCTATCTATCTATCTATCTATCTATTCATCTAACTGGCACATAGTGCCTTCATATTATCTATCTATCTATCTATCTATCTATTCATCTAACTGGCATATAGCCTTTCTTACATTATCTATCTATCTATTCATCTATTCATTCATCTATCACCATCTATCTATCTATCTATCTATCTAACTGGCATATAGTGCCTTTCATATTATCTATCTATCTATCTATCTATCTATCTATTCATCTATCTATTCATTCATTCATCTATCTATCTATCTATCTATCTATCTGTCTACATTCATCTATCTATCTATCACATAGCATGTCTTTCATACATCTATCTATCTATTCATTCATCTATCTATTCATCTATCTATCTATCTATCTATCTAACTGGCACATAGTGCGCTTCCTTCATATTATCTATCTATCTATCTATCTATCTATCTAATCTATCTATCTATCTATCTATCTATCTATCTATCTATCTATTCATTCATTCATCTATTCATTCATCTATCTATCTATTCATCTATCTATCTATCTATCTATCTATATCTATCTATCTACATGACGGGCACAAGTTTGTTTTCCTATTTGAACAATATGAAGAGCCTTCTGTCACTAGGGGATTTCTCATTCAATGAGTCAGTTGGAGATGCTGAGCCGCTTGACTTTTACTTTATATAGTGCCTTTCTATAGTGATCACCATATCCAGGCATATGCCATGTAGATTAAAGTTGCTGGATCACATGTTCTGGGCTCACCAAATTAACATCATTCTGGACCAAAATCTTAAAAAGCCTTTAGACAGCCTTGGTGTCACAATCCCTCCTAACCCATTAGTTGTGTGTGGTGGGCTCACAGAGGGGCTTAAAGTGGGGAAGGACAAGCAAACTGTAATGTCCTTCACTTTATAGTTAGCATGTAGACTTATTTTAGCTCAACTGGAGTAATCCTAACTCTCCTTTTCTAAGTCAGTAGGTAACTGATGTTTTATATTATTTGAAACTGGAAAAATCAAATTCTCACTTAGAGGATCTGTGCAGAACTTTTTTCAAAACCTCACAAGATCTGATCAATAACATTATACAATAAGCATTGAAATTGAGGATGCAGGTTCTCTCCCCTCTTTTATTTATTTACTCTATTTATCTTTCATTTATTAAATTGTCTATTTACTTATTTTTACTAGCTTAAAGTTTTACTCTGCCGGCCAAGATCTCTTTCTCATGGGGGAGGTTTGATTTATTTCAAACCTATTTCAGATTCAAATGTATTTGTTAGGAATGTTATTTGATTTTAATAAAATCAATAAAATCACAAAAAAAAAAAAACAAAAAAAAAAAGTTGCTTCTAAATTTCCATAGTAGTGAGTACCGGCTGAAGAAGTAATCTCATGGAGTCACACAATAAGTCAGCTGGATGGTAAACTGGTGATGTGTACTTTATATAGCGTTTTCGAAAGCACATGACATGCGAGTGGAGTTTCTCAGTGTTTTGTCTTGGTACAGTAATATTTTACTCTATTTTCTCCTTTTGTATTATTATATGCAGCCTTTGTCAGAATGCCTCAAATCTCCCAGACTTGCTTACCACTGTCTATAAGGTATTGTATTTTATACTCTCCCAGCTTCCCTTCTACATCTATAATCTCAGGTAATTAGGTGTAGTAAAAGACAAGCAGGAGTTAAGTTACACTCTAAGTAATGTATTATTGATATATTCATAAATAATAACAATATGCAAAACCATGAATATTGGCAACCATACAACAATGATAAGTGCTGATGTGTAGTTTCAGGTGGCACACAGACTTGGTAGTTACTTAAAATGTCTCTAGTTTAGTCCTCATTTGTGGTCATCTTTCTTCAGAACAGGCCGCAGGCCTGTCTTAATTAACATGAGCGTGTGCTCTTCATTGTGTTGTCCTTTTCAGTTCATGGTGTGCATGCTCCTTCATTATTTGGTCAGAGAGAGAGGGTGAGGTAAGCAAATAAAATTATAGGTTTTCTGTCCAACCCTACAGCCAATAGGGCGTTGTGGTACTTAAAGGCTTCTGATATGAGCCAGTTCCAAACAGCCATACTCAGACCAATGGGGACTGAATACCCTCAACACCTGCCACCAAACCATGTGTTAAGGTAAAGCTTGCAGTTAGGCAGCCTGGCTTTCCTGAGGGGTTGACTTGGAGTTCTGCAAAGTAATATTAGCCAAACTGGTTTGAGGCACTTCACCTGACCCTGTCGAAAATTACAAAGAGATCAGTCCTAAAAAGGGTGAAGGGTTCTTAAACCATCAAACCATTGCTGTTATTATCTGTAATTTAATTAACGCTAATATTACATTGCTTTGTCTAAGTTACAAATAAAGACATACAAAATTGTATGCAAAGTTTCACATCACAACACCCAGTTTAAGCACTGCCTAGAGAAGTGACCTGCTTAGAATCTCCCAGTATGGCAGTGGTGGATGGTGAGCTGGCGAGTTTTTACTTTTTATATGCAGTAGCACCTACCATAGCAGGGGCCTCAGTCTCGGTCCTGAGACCCCTGTGTGTGGCTCAATATATAGAAATTAAATAATCAGGTTTTGGTTAAAAAATGCATCAAGTTATGGGGGAATAATGTTTTTTTTCATTCTAACCATATTTTTATCTTAAATTTTTATTCGTTTTTAGGTGTTCTAATTTTTAATAACCCCTATTTACTAATTAGTGGGTTGCCCAAAAGTTGTTGTAGCTTTTCATGATTCAGGTTTTTGACGGGGCCTTTGCCACTTTTTTGTCATTATTAAGATACAAAAAAGGGGGGAAAAAATATAATTAAATTAAATGTAAAAAAAATAGAAATATTTGTAAATGTCTTTTTAAATCCTTTACCCAAACCCCCATATCCCAACCGGGGAGGGGCCTTTCCCCAAAAAACACAGGGGGAAGGCGGGGAAAAAAACCCGGGGCGGGGGGCCCAACCCACCCCCCGGGCAACACACACACACACACACCAAGCACATGGGGACAAATTTAGAGTCCTGTATAACTTGATTCTTTTGGGACTGGGGGGGAAAACCCGGGTACCCAAAAAAAAAAAAATCCGGGGGCGAGGACTTTTCAGAAAATACCGTCCCGAGATGAGATTTTGTCCAAGAGATTTAACTCGTCTACCCAGAAAAAAAAAACAAAGAGAAAGACAAAGTAGAACATCAAAACAATTAAAAAACTTGGTGCGGTAAAAAGGCAGGGCAGGTTAGAAAAAGGAAGTCAAAAATTGAAAGTCTAAAAAAAAGGATAGTAAAGATCATTACGCAAACAAACAAATTTTTACTCTGTGAAATAATAAAAAGGAAAAAGAGAGTTGATTTAAACTTTGTCGAGACTTGTAGATTGTCTAATTTTTGCCACAAAAAAGTGTTTCTTCCCAATGAGGGGGGTGTTGGCAGAATGAAAAGATTTGTTGTTTGGTGAAAGGAAAAAACCCCGGGGGGAGAGCGGAGGGGGGCTTGGGGAGTGTGGCCTGGAGGTTTGCGCCAAGTCTTATAAATGTAAATGTCACCACTGTGATATTCAAAACAGTCAGGCCAAAATTTTTAGAATGACACGGTGTTGGGCTTCCAAAGTCTCCCCCAGTGTTTTTTGATCTTTTTTGTCGATGTTTTTTTGATGTAAGAAGTAGAATGACAACATTTAGAAGATTCAAAGGCGTTATTGACAACTCCATGGTTTATTCTCAGGGAATATTTGCATTGTTGGTTCTTCTTTTTTTTCGACCCCTCACACCCTGGCATGTGGCAATCAACTTCTGGGCCCAATCCCCCTGATGGCAGCAGCCCTTCTTTCAGAATCTGAATTGGGGGGTTTTGTTGTCCTCCCTTTGAGGATTGACCACAAGTTCCACGGAAATTTCCCGGCCATGGACCCCAAATTTATGTTTTTCCCCAAAAACCCCTTGGTTCTCGCCCTCCTGGGGCCATCATTTTCAAAATGCAACATATTTTTCAGTCGTTTATTGAAATGACCTGCTCAGGTCCACCCTATTTGAGAGGTGGGGACTGAGCCCTTTTGGTGGGTTGCCCTGCCCGGGTTTGTTTTTCCCGCCGCCCCTGTGCTGGCTGGGATTGGTCCAGCAGACCCCCCGTGACCCTGATTAGGATATAGCGGGGTTGGGAAAAGGGTGGATAGATGGACTGACTGTGAGCTTTCTTTATGAAAGACCTTTTATTGGAAAATTATCTAAGGGAATTGGGGGGGTTCACCCCCCCCAGGGTTGGTTCTTTCCCTTTGGCCCCGTGTTGGCTGGGATTGGCTCCAGCAGACCCCCTGACCCTGTGTTGGGTTCAGTGGGTTAGAAAATGGATGGGTGGATGGATCTAAGTGCACTTTACAAATTCAAATCTTTATTACATTTCGTCCCTATCTCTAAAATTGGATCCAGTTGAGTGACTCACTTTCGGGGTCCTACGAGTGAAACAGGACCTGCAGTGGGTCTTATTTCATAAAGTCCTTTTCCCTGATGAAGCCTTCCTAAATTGCTTTGCCTGCACTAAACTATTCTTTCTTCTACAATTGTGCCGGTTGGTCACGTTGGCCCGTAAGTCACAGTGGTGGCTAAACCCTTTATCCTCGAGTTTCCAGCCCTGTGTCTTTAACTATTAGGCCAAGACACAGGAATTGATGTGTCATCTGTTTTTGTAGGCAGCTCAAGTAGCTTGAACCCGCTCTTTGTGAGACATTTTTATTCCTCCTTCTTCGGAACCGCATGCCCTGACTTTCCCCTCAGACAAATCAGTCATTTCTTTTAATATATAGCACCTTTCATTACAGACACATGGGGATGCTGCTGATTGGAGTTTAAATCGGCACACCGCACCTTTGGGTTTGGGCTGCTGCGCTCACTGGCCAAGGTTGGCACATGGCTGCCTGCTTCGAAATCGGGGGGTGGGCAGGCCTCTCGGACAAGATTGAGACAACTGGCTGCACAGGAGAAAGCTGATGCTTTCGCCATATATGGAGACATAGCTCGGGATAGCGCACTGAGACTCTTGGCTGCTTGTTAACATAACCTAACATTCTCAAAAGTTGCTCCGATTAGAGACTGGGAATGCCAGTTCTTCACAGGGTATGCTTCCACACACCCGGCCAATCTAATTACAATGGAGAAAAGTGCAAACTTCACAGGGGGAGGACAGGCTTGAACCCGATACCAGGGGGTAAGTTGGCAGCCCTCGCTGCTGTGCCACAATACATCATGTTTTTACCCAAGTGCCAAGTACCACAATGCCAATGAAATATGCGTGTGAACAAAAGACACTTGGCACCTTCTTGTTCCAAATGACCTTATGCTGTTGTGCGTCACTCACCAGAGGAGGTTACCATGAAACTACAAGCCAGCCAATCCACTGCCGGCTTTCTGAGGTGTGTTTGCTGATGCCATCCTTTCTAGCTTTGGGCAAATGGGGAAGGAAAGCAAAAATCAGAAGTTTCAAAGTACTAATTAAATCCTTAAAGTCAAAGAACATAAATTTAAAGAAAGCGAGGCGTAGCAGCACGGGGCGGGGGCTGTGCGTGGTATGGCTGATGTGGATGGTGTTGTTGGTTGTGCTCCAATCTCTGCAGTGACATACATGACAATGCTTTTTCCATTGTAAAGCTCCCAGCATGCTGTGCAGATTGATAGACTCTATATAAGATGACGTGTTTTTTTTTTTTTAATTAGATGGCCAAACTTATGCTTTTGTCTACAGAGGGTCTGCTTGGCAAGATGCACAAAAATTATATTTGTGGTGTGATTTGCAAAACATTTTGTAAAGGGAGCTCCGTGAAAGGCACTATATAAAAATGAAGTTCTGCTGTAAGCCTATAAGCGTGTCTGCTTGGCAGGATGCACATACAATTGTGTTGTAGTGTGTTTTTGTAATGCATTTTGTGAATGCGTGCTCTGTGAAAGGGTATATAAAATAAAAATGGTGTGATTTGTTGACAGTGATTTTATGGAACTGTCCTGGGTCGTCTCTTTCAAGGTGTTCATGAGCGAATGCACGCGCCCCTGTTTGGTGGTGGTGTTACTTTTAAAGACAGTATTGAAGGCGCTATATTAAATGATGATTTGATAATTCAAGACAAATGATGAAGATGTGGCTGGTTTAGGTGAAGCTGCACAATACGTTTCTTGTGGCGATGCTATACAAACGAGGGCTTTTCTGCTAGATAGCGATGGATGACCGAGGACTATGGAGGTTTTGGTGCCGTTCTGTTTCATCTTCTGGGTGTATGGTGCTATGGGGAAATTGAAGATTTATTGGAGCCCATGACATCAGCGGTTTCTGTGGTTCCCCAGGGATCTTCTCTAACAAGATGAAGCACAAGAACATTTACTGTGCTTGAAAGTTTGTGAACCCTTTAGAATATTTCTGCATAAATATGACTTTAAACAGTATCAGATTTTCACTCAAGTCCTAAAAGTAGATAAAGAGAAACCAGTTAAACAAATGAGACAAAAATATTATACTTGGTCATTTATTTATTGAGGAAAAGCGATTGAATATTCCATATTTGTCAGTGGCAAAGTATGTGAACCTCACAGATGATCAGTGAGTTTGAAGGTGAGGTGTCAGGTGTTTTCAATCAATGGGATGCCAATCAGGTGTGAGTGGCACCCTGTTTATTTAAAGAACAGGATCTATCAAAGTCTGCTCTTCACAGCACATGTTTGTGGAAGTGTATCATGCACAAACAAGGAGATTTCTGAGGACCTCTAAAAGAGTTGTTGATGCTCATCAGACTGGAAAAGGTTACAAAACCATCTCTAAAGAGTTTGGACTCACCAATCCACAGTCAGACAGATTTGTACAAATGGAGAAATTCAAGACCCTCCCAGGAGTGGTGACCAACAAAAGATCACTCCAAGAGCAAGGAGTGTAATAGTCGGCGAGGTCATAGGGACCACAGGGTAATTTCTAAGCAACTGAAGGCCTCTCTCACATTGTGATGTTCATGTTCATGAGTCCACCATCAGGAGAACACTGAACAGCAATGGGTGCATGCAGGGTTGAAGGAGAAAGCCACTGCTCTCCAAAAAACATTGCTGCTCGTCTGCAGTTTGCTGAGATCATGTGGACAAACCAGAGGCTATTGGAAGAATGTTTAGTGGACGGATGAGACTAAAACAGAACTTTTTGGTTTAAATGAAAAGCGTATGTTTGGAGAAAGGAAAACACTGCAGTCCAGCATAAGAACCTTATCCCATCTGTGAAACATGGTGGTGCTAGTATCAGGGTTTGGGCCTGTTGTGCTGCATCTGGGCCAGGACGGCTTCCCTTCATTGATAGAACAATGAATTCTGAATTATATCAGAGAACTCTAAAGGAAAATGTCAGGACATCTGTCCATGAACGACTCTCTAGGAAAGGTGGGTCATGCAGCAAGACAACGACCCTAAGCACACAAGTCGTTCTACAAAAATGGTTAAAGAAGAATAAAGTGAATGTTCTGGAATGGCCAAGTCAAAGTCTGACCTTAATTCAATGAGATGTTGTGGAAGGACCTGAAGAAAGTTCATGTGAGGAAACCCACCAACATCCCAGAGTTGAAGCTGTTCTATCGGAGGAATGGGATAAAATTCTCAAGCGGTGTGCAGGAATGATCAGAAGTTACGGAAGCGTTTGGTTCAGTTATTGGAAGTCACAGCGGATACTGAAAGCAAAGGTTCACATACTTTCCACTCACAAATATGTAATATTCAATGCGTTTTCTCAATAAATAAATGTCAAGTATAATATTTTTCTCTCATTTGTTTACGGGTTTCTCTTTATCTACTTTTTAGGACTTGAGTGAAAATCTGATGATGTTTTAGGTCATATTTATGCAGAAATATTGTAAAGGGGTTTAAGCACCACTGTAGATATTAATGTTGAAAGGCCTGCAAAAGGGAGCTCTGTAAGGTGCTATATAATGACTGACTGATTGAGACTGGTGGCCCATGACAAAGTGATTTTACTTTATTTTTTGGGGGCTGCCTAAGGTACTTCTCCTCAGCACTAAATCTAATACTGCCGTGAATGGTGATCTTGTTCATTTTAAAGGCCTTGAATGGTGTGCTTTTTGTAGTACAGAGGGGCGAAGGGTGCACTGAAGTCCTGAAGCAGATGTTGAGGCCTGGGCTTTACCAAAACAACCTCTCATCAGGACTTGTGAGGAATTTGAAGGGGATCACCAGATGAAAAACTGCAAGCAAGAGGTTAGAAGAGTGGCCCATTCTAAACCTTGCTGAGTGTGTGCATCTATTACTTTAATAGAATAATAACTTTATTTATTTATTTATTTACAGTAACAGCGTACTGCATGATACGTGCACTGAATCCACTTGACTTGAGCATTCTACTTTTCATCCTCTTTCTCTGTCTCAGTTTACCATTCGTTTGCTCAGAGGTTGATTTTCTTGCGATTCCTGAGCACCTCTTCTTTTCTCCACTCTAGCGGGCGCTGCTTCTCTTCTATTGTTGGCATCTTTCGCGTTGAAACTGATTAAGTTAGTTTTTGTATCGTAATTACTAAAGTCGTTTTCTTCATTTTCACTTAAGCTGACACTTCAGTCTTCAATCTGCCTAAGAATGATTTAAGATATGAAGAGGTAGGAAGTATGACTGAAGGTGGTAGGGAATGAGAATGGCCCGAGCGCATCGCCACATGGCTGCCCTGCAGCACTGCTGAGAGTTGATTCTACAATTCGTGTCCCTGCGAGACAGCAGTGCTACTCTCCACCACTGTGTCACCCCCATCTTGTAATTTTAACATCCATCCATCCATTTTCTAACCCGCTGAATCCGAATACAGGGTCACGGGGTCTGCTAGACCAATCCCAGCCAACACAGGGCACAAGGCAGGAACCAATCCTGGGCAGGGTGCCAAGCCACCCGGACACACACAAACACCACACACCAAGCACACTGGGCCAATTTAGAATGTAATCCACTAACCATGTCTTTGGATTGTGGGAGGAACGGAGTGCGGAGGAACCCACACGACACGGGAGAACATGCAAACTCCGCAGGGAGGACCCGGAAGCGAACCCGGGCCTCCTAACTCTGAGGCAGCATACCACTCTCACCGTGCATCGAGTAATTATTAACAGTATTCATTATTTAAGAAGAGAAAGAAGAAGGGAGACATATAGGAGGCAGGAGGAGAGGAGGAAAGTAAGAAGATGAAACAGAGGGTAGGAATTTTGAATGTTGGTAGTATGACTGCTAAGGGGAGAGGTTAGCAGATATGATGGAGAGAAGGAAGGTTGATATATTGCATGCAAGAGACTAAATGGAAGGGAGTAAGGCCAGGTGGATCGGAGGTGGATTCAAATTGTTCTATCATGTGTGGATGGGAGAAATGGAGTAGGAGTTATTCTAGGAAGGAACAGTATGTCAAGAGTGTTTTGGAGGTGAAAGAGTGTCAGGCAGAGTAATGATTATGAAGCTGGAAATGGAGGTGTGATGAATGAATTTGTTAGTACTGTGATATAAACACAGACCGACATCATAAAAGATTTGGGGCACCACCGATATAACATCCCAGCTCGAAGGTTTGTAGAAGTGAACAGAGATGTTCACAATACTGAGTCCAAAACAGTACTGATTCCATGGTGGTAAAATGGCGACTTTAAAGGCCCTATACGAAGTAGCGTCATCAAAGAGGCGTGCCTGGAAGTGACGGCAACTGGACCAAGTATGACATCATCGAAGGCGGGACCCAGAGGTGACATCACGAGGGGGGACTCGGAGTGACATCTTCTAAGGTACGGAACCTGGTAGGATTTCGGGAAGGTCTGCAGGGAACTAGAAGACAGTCAGTGCACACGCCTCCCTGGTCGGATGTGGTATTGGCATTACTTAAGCCCTTCAGCTGTCTCCTTCTGCATGTGTGTGACAGTGCATATACACCACTAAGTTGGGTGTGCAATGGGTGAGAAAGAAGATTTTTGGAGTGAGTTAGATGAAGTGATGAACAGTTAACCAAGGGACAGAAAGTGTTGATTGGAGTGGATTTCAATGGGCATGTTGGTGAAGGAAACAGAGGAGCGAGGAGGTGATGGGTAGGTATGGTGTCAAGAGAGAATGAGAAGGTCAGAGGATAGTGGATTTTGCCAAAAGGATGGACATGACTGTGGTGAATATGTATGTTAAGAAGAGGGAGGAACATAGAGTTATGTACAAGAGTGGAGGAAGATGCACACAGGTAGATTACATCCTATGCAGAAGGTTGATCTGAAGGAGATTGAAGACTGCAAAGTGGTGGCTGGGGAAAGTGTAGTTAAACAGCATAGAATGGTGGTCTGTAGGATGACGTTGGAGATCAAGAAGAGGAAGAGTGAGGGGAGCCAAGGGATCAAATGGTGGAATTTGAAAAGGAAGACTGCAAGATTGAGTTTAGGGAGGAGGTGAGACAGGCACTGGGTGGTAGTGAAGAATATCAGACAGCTGGGATAGACAGCAGATGTAGTAGGGTGACAACAAGAAGGGTGCTTGGCGTGACATCTGGAAGAGGAAGGAGGAAAAGGAAACCTGGTGGTGGAATGGGAAGTACAGGAGAGTATACAGAGGGAAGAGGATGGCGAAGAAGAAGTGGGATAGTCAGAGAAATGCAGAAAGTAGACAAGAGCACAAGGAGATAAAGGCAAGGTGAAGAGAGTGGTGAAGGCTAAAGAAAAGCGTTTGATAGGTTGTATGAGAGGTTGGCAAGGAGGAGAAAGGACCAGTGGGGTACACAGAGGTGAGCAGGCTAGGAAAAGATGTGGGCAACAGAAAAGTTTTG
>NC_053156.1:1106387-1129368 GCF_016835505.1 Polypterus senegalus | reverse complement strand
TACAAGGAGGAGTGGAGGTGGCCTGAAGAAAGAGAAATGGCTGAGTGTAGTGTGGTATTTTGTGCACTGTGTTGTGCGTTGGGGAAAATAAACAGTGCGTGTTTTGTACATTTGGAGTTCGTGTCTGTCTGTGCTGAGGCTGATCTTTTACATTGCATCCCAGATCGGACTCTCTGCCTGGTGCAAGGCAGGGACCCATTAAAATTATTTGTGGAGCAGCCCAACACAGCAGTGCGAGGCACGCACTGTTGCAGCAACTGAAACCGCATGCTCCTGCGACATGCACACACGCTTTGTGCAAATGGCTCAGTTTTCCTTTGCTAGTTGCCCTAGGCCGCCTCTCCCCGATGAGAAAGAAGACTGCCAGGCACAGCCTAAGGACAGCAGGCAACCTGAAGAAGCCCATTGTCAAGAAAAGGATCAACAGGCCTGAAGACAGCCAGGCCATGGAAGCTACCTCCAGAAGAAGGTTTTCCAGAGGTAGGGCCCAGACCCAGGAAGGGATTGCCCTGTGGGGTGTCGCATTTTCCGGGTGCCTACCTCGTGGGGAGACTGCCGGGCGTTTGACTGGACAAGGATGCTGATTCTGGAGCTGACAGCGGGACGAGTCCGAGGAGGACAGAAGCCTGCTGTTGTGGAAAAATCAGGAGTGCCTAGAGTCCCATCGCATGGGGAGTGGCCTGATGGAGCAGGAAGTGGGGAAGGGAGGAATGTGCAAGGAGCTGGCTAGTGAGTGCCGGATTCCAAAGCACACTGCTCCAAAGGCCGACGGCAACCTCGCATAAGTCCACAGTGGCCCAGACGGCACGGGGTCGCTTTGTATCCCATAAGCAGACTGAGACTGTCATTGCACCCCAAAGTGAAAAGAGGAGGATCCGGAAACAGAGGACCGGGTCTCCTGACTAGGTGCAGTATGAGCCTGTGAGCTCACCAGCAGGTAAGAGCCACCCTCTGCGGGTGCAGAGGGAGCCCAAGCCTGGCTGGGGATGAAGTGGAGCAGTGATACTCATCCTGTTTCCATGTCTGGAGGACACGGGGACATGAAGGGAAGTGCCGGTGCTTCAAGTTCCAAAACTGTGGTCACAGTTGAAGATGTTGTCTGTACGATCATGGAGGCGCCATGGGATGGTGTCATGGCAGCATCTCCTTGCCCTTGTCTTACTTATCTTTTTCAGTGTGGAACTGTGACTCGGGATATGCTGACACTGCAGCCTGTCAAAGGACAGCCCTCTCGGGTACAGGCCTCTTTGCTCTACGGGCTTCAGCTGGGGGAGGGACAGTGTGGCAGACTACCAGGATCCTGCCCCACCGTGACATCTGGAAGAAGGATGGACCGGGAGAGGGGCACTATCTTTCCCTGAGCACAAGAGGGCAGCCCCCTCTAGATTCTACACTAGGAAGTGCTGCCGGAAGACCATCACCAAGCACCTGGAGCACATCTGGGGCATGATAAAAGGGGCCACCTCACTCCATTCGACAACCGGAGTCGGGAGGAAGAGGATGGAGCTTACGAGGAGGAGTCGAGACGGCCTGGAGAAAGAGAAGTGACTGGGTACAGTGTGGTATTTTTGTGCACTGTGTTGTGGAAAATAAATGGTGCGTGTTTTGCACATTTAGAGTCCGTGTCTGTCTGTGCAGAGGTTGATCTTTTACAATAGCTTTTATGTTATAAGTTTCCTGTTTAATGATAAGATATTTTTGAAATTTTGAAATTATTTAGACAGAGATCTGTTAATACCCTTTGACACCCTCCCAAACACCAACATGCAAGTGACGATCTGTCAAAGCTTGCTTGTTTTGCAACAGAGGCAAGTTAGGTTTGCGGCACCACCTAGGCAACTTCGAGTTCATGGCCTCACCACATAATGCATCCGTCAGCTGATGGTTGTTGCAGGGAAAACTTTAACTTTGACCTGGCCCACTCTTTTATTTCCTGTATAGATTAGGTATGTCGAACGCTTTATTTGGGATATTCCATGGGTAAGAGTCTGAATAAACTTCACTGACATGACAAAGGACAGAAAGAATTGTGCCATTGTCTGGATTGATGATTGTGATAGGTCCTTCTAAGACTTAAAAACTACTTTGTCCTCGTTCTCGGTTCTGTGGAATCCAGACTTTTCTAAGGAATTCATTGTACAGATGGATGCGAGTGCTTTTGGTTTGGGGGCGGTTCTTTCTCAGTGTTTTCAAGGGAGGAACACAACACATTTCTAAGCAGGAAATTGCTTCCAAGAGAGTGAAATCAATTGATGACAGAGAAAGAATGTTTGGCAATTAAGTGGGCGTGGAGACACTACTACTATTTATGGGGGGTCGTTTACCCTGGTAATTGACCATGCCCACTCAAGAAGTCCATACAGGCAGAAAGATATGAATGCCCGGCTTGCTCTGTGGTTTTTAAGCTTACAGCCATTTACCTTTGATGTTACGCGTTGTCCAGGTTCTGCAAACATCAAGCGGTGACATTATTTTGTGTCTGGCCAAGCCAGCTTAGACTATTGATTCATTAGCACCTATGTGAACAAATCTGGAAATGGGGCCGGGAATGTGACATCTGTAAGACCCTTTGAGACCCTTCCCAACACCAAAATGTGAGTGATGCATCTGTTGAGGGTTGCTTGTCTGCTGCCAAGGCAATGGCAGGTTCACAGCATTGCCGAGGCAACTAAGAATTTGCAGAATCATCATGTAATGCATCTGTTAGCCAATGGTTGATGCAGGAACACTTTAACCTGGTCAACGAACTGGCTTGCTTCTTCCTTTTCTGTCTTCTTCCCTCTAGGATGACCCAATCCTAGCCTTTAATTCCACAACCACTGGATGTACCTGATGAGGAAGACTATCAGTTTCTGGACAGAAGAGGAGCCAAGGCAGGATGACTAATAACATTACTGCTTGTTGGCTGTGTCTGTGTGTATTGAAGTGGTAGCTCTCATTTCAAGAAATACCCTGGTAGTTCCTGTTTTCATTTGAATTAAGCTAATTTTCCTGAAGCCTTTGGACTCGGCCTCATCTTTTGGGTGCAAGACAGGGACTCGGTCAAAAGATATTCTGGTACATTTCTATCTATAGAAAACATAGGGTCTAGGATGGACTTTACTATTTTATTTGTGTTGATTAGTGCTAATTGTGAGTTTTACAGATATGCTATGTAAATTATGTTAGGCTTCATAAATTTGGGGTCTCTCATGTTTCTTCAGTCTTGTCATAATGAACTGAACTCCCTTAGGCCTGTTGTAACAAAGGCTGTCCACTGAAACTAGTTTAGTGGTGATTTTGACTGTTATTCAAAGGAAAATTCCTAATAATCCCACTCCACAAGTGAACTGCAGAGAACCCTTCACAGTCCACTACAGTTATGGTCTGTAGACTTAATTTGGTGTTTGCCACACATGTATCTAGATAAGTGATCTGACCATATGATTTTTGACATTACTCAGTTGATCACTGCCTGTGTTCCTTGTATCATTTTAACCATAGAAATATGTGTTAAGATGTAATATGGGATTCTGAGAATATCCTTCTATTTAAACCTCTTAAAGACCATCACTTCTGCCACTCACATTAGTTTGTCATTTGCAATCAAATAAGAGTTTCCTGTTTGTTTTGTCTTGTCTGTAATCAGTGGGAATATCAAGATCAAAGTGTACTCTTTCATCCGCAGTTACTATCATCTTATGATGCTACTCGCTTTCATTCCTAGCCAGTATCACTTTACCCTTTGGTCCTCATGAAGCCATTTAATTTCTTCATCCCTGAACCCCTTACCAAATATTTAAACTTTAAATTTTTAGAGCATTTGATGAAAACAGGCCATTAAAGCCAACAAATCTCTTTAGAACATATGCCAAAAGGTCTTCAAGATCACTTTTTTTTTTCCCTTTGGGCAATAGTAATCAATAATATGAGCAACTGGGACTGCCCATCAGTTTTATATATGACCTTAAGCATAATGGAATGTTAATTGCTGATTATGAGATTTTAATTGCTAATATATCAATGACACACCGTTACCACCCTTTCAATATAATTGTAATCCTCATTTAATTAAGTGTTTCCTTTACTTTACAATTACCTGTACCATGTATTGAAACACTTAAATCCTGTGACACCCTGCAACACTGGATCAACCAAAGTAGATAATGTTTGTTCAGTGCATGTGTATAATTGTTAAAATTTCCTGCATATCACTGAACATTGCTCTATGCATGCGATATTTAATAAAACAAAGAAATATGACTATAGACAGATGTGCAATTTTGTGGCATATTCATTTTGAGCCCTTTAGAACACATTTATGCAATTAAGCTCCCCAGGCATAAACAATGACCGTGTTATCTAGTTTAATTCATGTGATTAAAAGCCTCATAGGCTATATATTCATAAAAAAACATTTAGACGGTAAAAGATGAAGAACTGAAAATGGCTGTGCATTTTAGAATTTATAAACAAGAGTGGGTTTTAACATATTCTCCCATTGCTTTAAAAGTGAATTAGCTCCAATGTACTGTTTATGTGGTTATATAGATGAGAGATAGATATTAGAAAAAGGTTAGAGGGGAAAAGGTTAGAGGCACAACATTTACTGTAAGCAGTGTACCTTATTTTGTGTAGTAATGGCCTTTGCTTTATTCCTTTGTAGATATATGCTGAAATAGTTGTTCAGTTTCAGACCAGAAGAAATCAAAAGGGTTGGGTGTCATGGGCAACCTTATCATAAATAGTTGTAGTTTGGGAAAGACGTGCCTAGTCAGGATTAACATATGTGTGTCTTGTGCTTGGCAGAGGTGACTATAATAGCTTGATGTGTCATTTCAGTGGCTGATACACTGGAATTATTCAAAATATGCATTATAAAACAAACTGTTTTTATTACTAATATTATTACATCATATTATTTGGACCGAAATACAAACATGTTATAAATATATCATGGATATTTTAGCTACAGTTTTAATCCTGGAATTAACATGGAATTACATGCCTACTTCTAATAAAGTCTATCAAAATTATTTCTTATTTGAAAAGATCTGTGACACTTTTTCGGGTCAGAGTTTTGTTTAAGATTTATGTACATGTAAGTGAGTCAAGAATCTTCATTTCTTCATTATATTGAATCAGTGACCTTTCAGTTCCTATTGTGTTCGATATCCAGATGTAGTCTAATTAAAGGGTACATTTTTTGATCTTGGTCCGAACTTTACAGGATGAAAACTTAATTATTCTAAAATAGAAAAACAGATGTTTATTCCATTCCACAGTCATAAAACAAAATCTGTAATTTAAATATGTCCAAAATATATTTATACTGTAAGCATATTACAGAGTCAACCTGGGAAACAAAAGATGCATTCATTTCTTGTTAATTGATTTAAAACAATTTTAGTTATCTTAATGAACTCGTTGATAGTTTCACTTAATATGATTCAATAAACCCACTGTGACCAATGTGACCAGGCCAATCTTTGTCAGGTTTGAAAAGTACAACAAATAAGTTTGTTTATAAGAGTATCAGTGATCAGAAAGGTCTTTCTTTCTCATTTAGTAAAACTTATGTTGTTCTCAAAAGTTAGTCAGTGTGTAACAGGGTTAATCCGTGTTCAATATTATGCTTGTATTTTTACATATGCATATTTTTTATTTGTCTTTCCTCCAAATTCTTGTTTTCCTTCTGTTCAATGTGTGTTTTAACCATTTTTGGAACAGTAAGTGTTGCAGGCTTCTACCAGGGGCAAATGTATGGATTTGTTTCCTGTCTTCATAAGTTGGAAAATTGAAATAGGAGCACACCCACACCCGAAAGCATGAAGGAGCCACAGTTAATTTGTATTTTTTCACTCATCCTAGTATTGTATGTGTATATATACTGTATGTTCAACTCCTTATATTTTTCCAAAATTGGTTTGCTGGAGAGGAAAGTTGGAAATGTACCTCCACAGGAAGCCTGAGTAAGCCTCAATCAATTTGTATATATTTTTACTCTCCCAGGCTACTGATGTATTATCTTTTCTTACCTGATGAGGAGGGAAAAAAGAGAAGTGTTACGAAAAGTTAGAAGTGCACAGAATTTTAAAACTGATCACTAAAGTACATGAAACACTAAACTCAAAGTCAAAAAAAAACTAAAGCAAAATCAGAACCAGAGCCTTAGTTCTCACTATTTCTGTCCTTTATAGTAATCATGTTTGGATCATGCATAATGTTTTTATACGCCATCATAATGTTACACATCATGCAGCACATCACATGCCAACACTGTGACAACATCCATATGATATATAGCTCCAGCACCTACAAAACAAAGCACAAAATGGCTCCATGAAAAATCAAATATTCAAAATGATAATGAGATGATGTGATCAAGATAAAAGAAAAGAGTTTGGGAGGCTTCTGGATGTCACACTAAACTATTACCAACTGTGCTTCAAACTCCTCATATGCCTATTTACTCACATGAGTGTCAGATCCATAAAACTAGAAAGCTCTTGTCTCTTGACTCAGGACATGTACCCACAATCAATTTTCTAAATGTTACTCTGTTTTTTTAGCTGATATTTTTGTTAACTTCATTAGAAGCACACATTTTAAGGAGGTGAACAACTTAAAAGAAGTGAACAACTACAAAATAGATAAGCAGCCACATCATCCTTTTCTGTTCTTATCCATCCATTTTCTATATCTTATCAAACTGTCAGTATCTTCAGCGACTGTTGTTATGATTATTGCCTTTCCTAAAGTGTTTAATAGTATAGTGCAACAAATGTCTCTTCAACTTCTTCTTCAAAGAATCTTGCCCATCGCCATTTAATTTGACTGTACAACTCAGAATGGTTGTAATTTGAGAACTACTGTTTTAAGCTCTATATAAACATTCTGACTTTTATATTTTCTAAACACTTCTGTAGTAACACAAGCATAATTTATCTTTTGAGGGATCTGTTTCTTCCAGCCTTTCAGATCATATTCAGAATACCTCACTGATCTCTCTTCATGAAAAGAGATTTGAGTAGTATTTAAAACTCTTCAGTTTATGGAAAAAGGTAAAATAGTGACATTTTGCTCAAATTCCTTTCTCCTGCCACTAGGTACACTGCATAAATGTACATAAACTACAGCTGGGTCTTTAAGAACTTCTCTTGCAGTAATCCTTACAAAACTAACGTGTACCAGATAGTCAAGATCATTTTTAACCCATGTGGTCCTGAACCAGGGTTATGTGTGTGTGTGTTTTTGTTCACTGGAGCCTATCCCATCTAGCATAGGGACACAAGGAAGGAACAAACCTGGATATGGTGATAGTCCATCACAGGGCAACCACACCCACATCAACCACACCCGGCAAATTCAGTATCACTAATCAACCTAACCTTCATGTTCTTGGACAGTTGGACAAAACCAAAGCACGTAGAAAAGTCTATCGAACACGGGCAGAACATGCAAAACTCTACATAGGGAAGACCAAATACTAATTACTATACATACTAATATTACTAATCAATATTATACATACTAATACTAATCTAATAAATGGCACGACAACAGACTTTTTTTGAGTCCCAACACATTAATCGATCCTTTCAAATGCAATGTTTTTAATGGGTATGTGCACTAAAGATGCGGTAAAGTCTTGATATTGTACATAAGTCATTCACTCTCCTATCAAAATAAAGAAACATTTTATGTAAATGAAGAGTTTGTATGTAGTAAATATTAAGTATGAAAAAACATAACAAATACGGAAAACCAAACAAAGGAAAGACTTTGAGTCATAGTTATCTCCCAAGATAGACTACTTGGCCATTATTAATGTGATTTATCAATTACCACATAAACACGAACTAGCCATTCATTCAGAAATTCCTCAGTGCTGGAATGTTAATATGTTAGCTGTTAATTAACAAGTTAAAACAGACAAGGTGAAAAGGCTTGGGATTGGTTAAAGTCCGATTTAACAGCTTGTTAGCAAATTAAAGGTAAAAAAGAAAAGGAGCAAAATAATCAGCACTCTCTGTTGTTGTTTTGGTTTGTTTTTCTGCCTTTTCTTTTAAAGTTCCTGAGCTGCTCACATTGTCGTGTTGATTTTAGTTGCTGGTTGACCACTTTGTAAGATCTTCTTTGGGACTATGAAGCCAGGAAACAAATAGAGACTCACAGATGGATTCAGAAAGGCTGGTCCAGGCTGTCATCCTCACAACTGCAGAAAAATCGAATAAACCAGTAAGTTGTGGCATAACCCCCAAATGCTTTCATGGTGTGTCCATCAGGGTTCTCATAAAGCTTGTAATATTCTTGCTTACATAACACAGCAAATCTTTCATTTTTTGGAATGTTAATTTTTAAATAGATAATGTTACCCTTATTTTTTTAACAGGTTAAATAATTAAAAAATATATATTTATACTTGTTTTGAAATGATCTGCATTCTGTATGTATAGTGAAAGTGTTTCCTGCAGTACATAATGATAAGCACCAAATTTAGTGATAACAGTGACTCTCTGATAGGTAGCAATGATCACTTATATTTAAATTATACGTAAGACCTCCTTCATTAATTCAACAACATCTGTTTCTTTTTTGTTTAGCTTGAAGAATAAGATTAATGTATAAGCAGACTGTTCTAAATTAGATATCATCATATTCTTCATATTTTCTAGATACAGACAAGAAAAGAAACGTTTTCATTGTTAAATATAGCACTTTCATGCTTTATGTTTGTTAAAATAGAAAATTAAACAATGGCTGATAAAAGCTATATCTGTATCTACCTCCCTTTCTGACATTTCTCCTTAAAAGTCATTTATGACAACGCAACAGAAAAGATTTTGAATGTATCAAGCTTCCTCAATCTATTTTACAAGCTTACTTTCACTGCAAACCTACATACTCTCATTGTATACTTCTTCAGTAATAATGACAGTGATCCTGCAAGCAGCATGACAAATCTTTCGGTACCTTGACACTCTGCACTGAGATTCTATTCTAATTTTAGTCTTCACACTCTAGGAAATTGAAAATCTTCTCTGCAATCATTACAAATGAAATTTTTTGTTGGAGTGAAGCATCCCTGATTTCCCAGTCTTGTTTGCCTCACCATGAACAACTTTACTACTATTTACGCTCCTGCTACATAAACTAAGAGGGAGTTTCTTCAACTGCACTATGTAAAAGTATGTATAAGTAGTTTACTGAATAACAGTGTCCCTATCTTAGGCTCTAGCCAGGACAAAGGGACAGAAATGACAGAGTCAATGGGACATCAAAGGGAGGCAACAGCTGATAGAACAAGTAAAAAGGTGTTTTATTTAAAACAAACAAAAAAAATCTATGAAGGCAATAGAAAAAATGTCAGCAAACACTGTAATAATTAATCAAGATGTAAAACAAACAAAAAGAATTGTATAAGAAATAAACAAACAAATACATTCCCACATGGCCCACACACTTAAAAAAATCCAAACAAAAAATGAATCCCTTTTTATGAAACTCCAAAGAATCAGCCCTTAAGGAAAAAAAAGCAGCTTGCTTTCTCTCTCTATCTGTCCAAACAAAAAATGACAAATCAAAATAGCAGTCCATTCCCTGCCTTAACTCTAACCTGCTGTTGCCTTAATTCTTAGTGTACTGACCTTTTCCTGATCTGAACTGAACTGCCTGCCTGGTGTAAAGACTAGCTTTTACCCCAGGTGAACTTGACCTGACCCAAGTCAAACACCCCTCTTTCTCATTAGTCACATGCCAAGCATAAATGATATCTCTGCCGGTTGCGGCGTATGCGTTCTGACACTCCACAGCACACAGCATCACGTTAGTCATATGGCAGAGTCTTATTATGTAGTGCCACAAATCATAAATACCACGGTCACATCTGAAGAGCACCGGGACGAAGCCTGACGGGTGACAAGCATGCATCTGCACCCGAGGGCCCTTCAAATGGAAACATGGGCCACACCAAGCCCGACAACTTGCATCCGCACCCCATGTGCACCCAAGGAACAAACCCGTATGTGAACAAATGTCTTTTATTTTATTTTATTACAAGAATGGTGCCTGCAAAAAATGACAAAGAGGACAAAGTGCTTTTAAAGTATCACATTGTGCATCACTTCCTCAAAACAGTTAACTTTGACAGGACTGGATTTTCTTAGAACTCTTTCTTTTTATTGAACTTTTTCTGTATATTATGTATAAACAACTTTCTATAAACTTATGAAGTTATGGGTTTCCACTTAAGTCTGTTTAATTGCAATTTTTAGTGTTACTTTTTGGAAAATTTCCAGTGAAAAACATCATTCTTTCATTCCATTGTATCTCATTTATTTTCATACCATTTATCAGATTCAACACCCTCCTTTTTAATGAAAACAGGTTTCATATTCTTTTTGGTTGGAGGTTCAGTATTTTCTATGTACAAAAGTTCAGAACCTTTAGCTGGAAGTCTAATGTATAGAAAGTAGTAACAAAAATAAGGAGCACACTTTTTATTTTATTTGAAGAAAATAAAATTTTTTAAAATATGTTTTAATCCTGGACATTATTCAAACATTAAATACTGTTTAGGTTTGAGAGGGCAGAAAAAAAGTGATTATCATGTAGAGGTGAAAAATCGAGATATCTTATAATAGTGCAGTCCAGATACAAAAAACCTAAGGTACAGTGTTAAACAGTCTCCTTGGTGGAAAATACTTAATGGTTACCAAAATATACAAATAGTTAATAGAATAAATTCCAATATAATAACTAGAAAAAGTGGCCAAAAGGAAATACAATGTATATTTATTCCAAAAAGGGAAAAAATGTAATAAAGAAATTTGGATTTTAGCTTCAGTGGCTTTGCTTAAGTAACCAAGTTACCCGAACTATTCTATAACACTCCAGTAATTATTTACCAGTCTGATGCTGATCTTTCTGATCATAAAATAGGTCATTATGATAGCAATTGACAAGAAGGACTCATAATTAATTGCAGAATTACAGTATTTGGGGGTTCCTCAAGAGGGCCTCTTTCTCTTGCATGATTTGGCTCAAAAATCAATCAGCACATCATCATAACAGGCTTGAGTTTCAAATTTGGTATTTTTTTCCCTTCCAGCCATTTTAGTTCTAGACCATCCTCAAGAAACTGGGACACATACCCATCATTGAGATATCAATGTTTGCAATATCAGGGGACCCTAAAACATTAAGATCCATCGAAAACTGGATATTGAAAGTTCTGACGAAGCTAAAGCTTTCGCCCCTCACCCCACAGACAATAAGTCATAAAAAGGCAGCGACCATCTAAATTCAAAAAGTGCAGAATCAAAATTATTGTGCACAAAAGTTTCAAAAATTAGAACTTGACATTCATAAAACACAGATTGCAACATCAGGAACTGCATCTAGTTAATTATTATTCTGTACTCAAATCAGTTTTATTTTCACTTTCTAGTTAATTGCAAGAATTATAAATAAGCCTAGGAAATCCGATTGGATGATAATATTTAAAGCTTAACACTATTTAAAAGGCTAAATTTGTATTTGTTTTTAAAATAATCCAAGTGATATATTGTATATATTTACTTTCTCCTTTTTAACGGACATAAAAGTGTTAGTATGTTATAGTATAGAGTTTACACCTTTATCACAAAAAGGCTGCCCTTTTTCATGGTCCATGGATTAATAAAAAATTAGTTGCAGGGTCCTGGAAATCTATACTAATAAAAAGCAAAGCCCTCACTGACTGACTCACTCACTCACTCACTCATCACTAATTCTCCAACTTCCGTTAGGTAGAAGGCTGAAATTTGGCAGGCTCATTCCTTACAGCTAACATACAAAAGTTGGGCAGGTTTCATTTCAAAATTCTCGGCGTAATGGTCATAACTGGAATGTATTTTTGTCCATATACTGTAATAGACTGCAGCTCGATAGCCGTGGGAGGCGGGGTTTCTTGTTAAAAATTTAACCAATCACATTTCAGCCATCATTTGTTGCCAGGCAGAAAGGCTTTCACAATCCGTTGTGCGGGCACTCTAACACAGAATAAATGTTGATTAACCTGTTGCTTCAACCAATCAGATTTTGAGCTGGTGTCAGTAGGGCCCTCTAGCAGGCGTACGGCAAGCGTCACCGTATTCAGACCCATTGATTGGATAGAAGCCGATATAAGGAACTCTACGAGGCCACTGATCGCACCGCAAATGCTCAGAGCAAAAGATTGTTGCGCACACTACGGCCAACTCCATGGCCGGATTCTGGACAATATTATTTGCCAGACACAGACCAGATTTCAAGACCACGAAAACCTGATGTTTGTCACGCTCCTCGAAGCCCCAGAAGTTTCAGGAATACAAAAAATTTCATGCATGCACCCTTTCCCAGTTTAACACAAAGAGCCACCAGGCTTTTGATCTGTCTCGGCTAAAAACAGAACTGACTGTAATGTATGCCATGGATGATTTTGCAGGAAAATCTCACACTGATCTCATGACTTCCTTCATCAGAAAAATGTGAATGAGAGCATGGGGCAAGCTGTTCACATTGGTATATTTGGCGGTGAACATTCCTGTGTACACTACTTCTGTCTAGTGGACATTTTCAGCCCTAAAGCGAATTTAAACTTATGCCAGAAATACCATAGGGCAGGTTCGCCTTTCAGCATTAGCTTGGTGGCGATAGAAAGGACATTTTGATGGAACTGAAGCACATGGATAATCCATACAACAGAGTAATTGAACTGTTTTGAGGAAAGAGGGAGGATGGATTTTGTTTACAAATAATCCGAATTTTGAGTGAGTAAAATGTTGCTATTTTCCTAAATAATATTGCAAAGTTTATGAGTTATTATTGATGTTTTTTATTATATATATACCTGTATATATTGTGAACTTGAACCCGGACACAGGCAGATGGACATCTTACGTTCACCACACACCCTTTATTTACAAGTCAATTATTTACAGTTGCACTCCCAGTGCCTCTTGCATCGTTCCCCAATGTCCAGGCTTCACAATCAAAATGCCTTCCTGGCCGCCTCCCGTCCTCTCTCTCAGCTCCGTCCTCTTCCACCCGACTCTTGCCTATGAATGGAGGGGCCTTAATAGGAACCGGATGGGCTCCAGCTGCTTCCTGGCATTCGTCCATAGCCACACCTAGTGTGGCGGAAGTGCCCGGCACCGGAAGCCATCCGGGTGTCCCTGTCGTCTTCCCTCCAGCACTTCCTGGTGTGGCGGAAGTGCTGGGCTCCGGTATTCAGGCACTGGGGCGCCGCCTGGCGGTGGCCACGGGTCCCACAGGGCTGGGCTTCCAATCCCTTCACCCGAGGCCCCCAACATCAGGGCGGGCCTCGTGGTCTGGAGGAGACACGCCCTCCTCCGGTCCTCCTGGGCGCCGGCCAGTCTCAGCCCGGAACACATATATATATATATATATATATATATATATATATATATATATATATATATATATATATATAATATATATATACCCCAATCTACTATCTCAAATAACAACCACACACTGTGGTAGCAGTTCTATATGGATATAAGTAGGTTCTATTTAGTCAACAGATATCTTGGTAGTAAATGTAGTTGAATTTAGTCTTTAAATTTTACGTGAAGAAAAAATTATGCAATGATGACTAAATTTAACTTACATTCCTACCAAAATATTTCAATGAGACTAAATACAATTACTTATATTTAAAATTTAAATAGAACTTGAACAGATATGATAGTTCATAATACCCAGCAGCACTAATCATGCGAAGCAAGGAGTCATCCGTTTTAACAAACAGTATTGCACTGATAAGAAATAGCCCATTTAATTAGTTAGGAATGGATAGGTAAATTAAGATTTTGTACAAATGTTTTCATTTTTCTTCCTCGATGGATTCTTACACCCCCAGCAATTGCTGTCTTTCGCACCAAGGGTATATATATATATATATATATATATATATATATATATATATATATATATATATATATATATGTGTGTGTGTGTGTGTGTGTGTGTGTGTGTGTGTGTGTGTATATGTATGTGTGTATATATGTAGATATGTATGTATACAGTAGTGTGTGTGTATGTGTATATCACAGCAACACTCACTAACAGTGACAAACAATTACATTGACAATCATGTTATTTATTTTCAAATGTTTCCTTTTCTTTTCATTACTTCTTTAACACACTACTTCTCCCTGCGAACACGGGTATTTTGATAGTGTATAATAATCTCTCTTTCAGCAAAAGGAATGCTCAACAAAGAACTGAATCATGGCTGAAACAACTTTTCTTTTACTATAACATTTTTTATTCTGATTGCATTTTTACCTTTGAACTAGCAATAGCAGAAAAAGCAGGGATCTAATGTAAAATGTGATCATCCAGCTTACATGTAAAGGCAGAAATAAGAAATATTGGTGTCATCATTGATTCAGAGCTGAGCTTCAAATCACGTTACCCAGTTTTACAAACCATCATTTTTTCATTTTAAAAAAAACAGAACAAGTTTTTACCTAGTAAAAAGTTAGAATGCTTTTGTTCTATACAACTTATTTAATACATTCTTTTTTTTCCAGTTGGCTGGATCAAAGTAGAAATTTTTTACACACTGTATGCATGACATACTATTACTAGATTATTGCATTGAATGCAATATATATATATATATATATACTAGCAAAATCCCGTGTTTTTACGGGGGTAGTGTTTAAAGTAATGAAAAAAAAAAACATTTTAATGATACTTAAATGATTTGTTTTGTTTGTCTTTGAAGTGTTTTTTATATATATATATATATAAAACAGTACACACACATCACATATAAAATATTATATACATAATATATATATAAAAATATATAAAATATATATACACACAAAATATATACATATAATATCTTATATACAATATCCCTTGTATATAAAAATCTACATATCTAATATAAATATTGGGGTGGGACCGTTTAAAAAAAATTAATGTAATTAATTGGGGGCTGTGTAATAATTAACTTGATTAATGATGTAATCACACGAAAATTTGCCCCAAATCGCAAATGTTTTTTTTTTTTTAAAGGGGTTTTAGTGGGCGACAGAATCAAATAATAGACATGGACATGAATATTGTAAACTCAAGTTTTTAATTTTTAAAAAAAAATTTTTTAAACTCATTTCAATTAAAAAACAAACAAAATATCATCCCTTAAAATTGGGCGACTTAAAAAAAAAATTGGTATTTTAAATTTTAAAAAATTTTTTTTCGAATGGTATTGTCTTTAAATAATAAAAACCAACATAAAGTGCAGTTTTCTTCTTAAAAAAAAAAAGGCAGAAACATAAAAGGAAAAGACCACCCCCTTTAAACTTTGTAGCCTTAAAAAATTATTTTGTACATTAGGCTAAAACATGTGATCATTGCTTTTGTAATTAGATGTAATTAGAATTCAAACGGTCACAGGGCCCAATGATCCCAGTAAACCCAAAGCCCTTTTCAACATCAAATTTTTGCGTTTTTCAGTGTGCAAAAAACCATGCTTTTATCAAGGCTTCCGGGGTGTCTTTTAAAATAAATTTTTTCCCTCCATCAGTCAGGGCGTTTTTTTTTTACCAAATTTTGTAGCTCTGATGTTTGCATAAAGTACACTTTTAAAATTTATTAGCAAGTTGTTTTTTTGAGGATTAATTTTAATATGGAACAAACACGTGCTATACCCCAAAATGTTAATAAACCTAAACCGAATGTTTCACGGAAATGATTTAACATAAAGGGGAATACATTTTGGCACAATTATTAGGCAACATTAGTGTGCAGATTTATTATCAACAAAAGGAAAAAAATTAAAATTTTCCCATTTCCTTGTTTATTTTCACCTTTATAAGGAATAATAAAAAACCCCCCTAAAAATTTACAAAAAAACCACATTTCAAAAATAAATCAATCAATCAATAAAATATAGCCACCCTTCTTTCCAATAACAGTCCAAAGTTTCCATTCATGGATCGTCATTTGTCTTTACGATCAGCTTTTTTAGAGTGACTACACCTCCCAAAAAATCTTCAAGGGTTATTGTTTTTCTCCCCCGTAAATCTAGCGTTTAAAAAGTGCCCACAAGTTCTGGGGGGTTTTGGTCAGATGAGGAAGGGGGGGCCCCTGTCATTATTCCTTCATCTTTGGTTTTTCTGGTGGCCATGCAGTGGGGAACCCGTAAGTGATGGAGCATTGGCCAGCATAAAATCATGGTCTTTTTCCTGTATCACTGTTTGAAGAAAGTGTCTTCGAAAACTGGCAGTAGGTTTGGGAGTTGATTTTGAGTTCATCTTCAATGCAAAAGGTCCAACTAGCTCATCTTTAAAATACCAGCTCATACCAGTACCCACCTCCACGTTGGAGTGGAGCTCTGTGCCCATTACTGATCCACAGGTCCATCCATCTGGTCCATCAAGAGTCACTCTCATCCTCATCGGTCCATAAAACCTTTGAAAAAATCTTTTCAGATATTTCTTGGCCCAGTTTTGACGTTTCAACTTATGTTTCTTGTTCAGTGGTGGTTGGGTTTCAGCCCCTCCTTACTGCCATGTCTTTGAGCACTGAACACCTTGTACTTCTGGGCACTCCAGGTAGGTTGCAGCTCTGGAATATGAAAGTACTGGAGGATAATGGGTTCCTGGTAGCTTCCGTTTGATTCTTCTCAAATCTTTGGCAGCTAATTTGCGTCTTTTGTTCTCAACCGTTTCTTGCGACCCTGTTGACTATTTGCAACAAAATGTTTGATGGTTCTGTGATCACACACCAATATCTTAGCAATTCCAAAAGTGCTGCATCCCTCTGAAAGACTTTTTACAATTTTTGACTTTTCAGAGTCAGTTAAATCTCTTTTTTGGCCTATTTTGCCTGAGGAAAACTAGCTGCCTAATAATTCTGCACACCTTGATATAGGGTGTTGATCTCCTTAGGCCACACCCTCCTCATTACACAAATACATCACCTGGACGTGCTTAAATCCAATAAGCATTCAGTTAATACAGCTTGGAGTTGGAATATCGCATTAAAAATGATGATATGGTCAAAATACTCACTTGCCTAATAATTGTGCACACATGTAATCGATGTACCAGGAAATCATGCATTGACAAAAGTTCCCTTTGCTTGGAATTGAAAGTGTGATTAAATGTTATTTTTTAGCAGATTATGGAGTACATGCATCGAAGCTTCTCAGCTGTGCTTGTGCTAAGAAAAGGAAACATTTTAAAAATAATGTAACATGATTGTAAATGTAATAGTTTTGTGACCGTTATAGTGTATGTCATCAGGATTTGATTATAATTTCTTTCATTCCGGTTACGTATTTGGACAGTTTGCACAAAAACGCTTTATCAAGGCTTCCGCGGTAATCTTTAGAAATGAAATTTGCCTCCGATCAGTCTTAGGACGCGCTTTGTATCCATTATTCATAAAGCTTCAATTGGTGATCTGTCTTTCTCGTTAACTGCATATTTTTCATCGTCTCAAACCAAGGGATGCGAGGGTAAAATGAATCGGAAGCGTACATACTCAGTGCACCCCTCTCGAATCGAACCTGCGGCTAGAGGAAGCCACTACCATTGCACCACGGGTCGCGGTTTGTCTATTTGAGAGTATGTAGATCAGGATATATATATACATATATATATATATATATACCACGCTTCGAGCGAGATAGTGTGTTAAAGAAGTTATGAAGAAAAGAAACATTTTAAAAATACGTAACATGATTGTCAATGTAATTGTTTTGTCACTGTTATGAGTGTTGCTGTCATCAAGGATTTGATTATCATTATTTCTTTCAATCAGGTTCGTATTTGTAGGATGTGTTGTGTTCAAGTTACATTCCATGTTTGTCAATCGTTGTAAAGAATAGGTTTCATTCATACTGCATCAATAAACAGCTCATCTTCCTCTTATCTGAGGCGTGACACTGCATGCACAGGTTTTTTTTTACATTGTCTTCCTTTAGCGGGACATTGACTTTTTCCACCATGTGCTTTGTTTCCACAGTAGCTGCACTTATGAATATGCTTGTATGTAACACACGCTTCATATTTTTTTGCTGCCTTCTCAACTGTGTAATTCAGTTTTTGTTCAGCACTCTTTGGAACTGTTGCTTTTTTTCTGTGCACTGCGTCATTTCATGTGAGCTGCTCAGTGTACATGCATCGAAGGTTCCCAGCTGTGCTGGTGCCATCTCTTGCGATGTCCACGGCTGTATTTAATGTTAGCTAAGACCCAGCACTTAAGTTTCACTGCGCAGTTTGCTGAGTTTGTGCCAAACACCACCCTGACCATCTCATCTTCTCTGCATAAGCACAGTCCTTCACCGTGAATATTTACCGGCAGTGTTTCTATTGGATTCGTGACGGACGGCCTTATATGGGCAGGCACTAAATTACATGGGAGTAACTCCGCCTCCACGGGCATCGAGCAGAAGTCTGTCTGCTTTGGGGACACGACTTACCTCTTGGAAATCGTCTTCGGAAGGGCCCAACCTCCATGTGGCCATCCAAACGCAACCGACCCAGGAAACCACCATGCGCGGCGTTGGGAGTTCGGCTCGTGCTTCACGGTCTTTAATCTCCCCTCAGGTGGGAATGACACTTCTGTGAACTGGCGGCATTCCCTGGGTAAGTCGAAGTCGATACAGTGTGCATGTGAGCAGCGTTAGTTGTGCCACATGTGGCGTCTCTGCCATATCGGGCTGCTCACAAAATATTTTTTATATGGCTCCCACCTTGAAACAGGCGAAAGGTCCTTGTTGGGTGCCATTGTGATAAACAGCCGACCACAGACAGACAGACACCAGATGTCGAATGCCACACACATATTTGTACCAAATGTCCCACACAGCACACAGTGCTCCCAGCAACAATCACCCTCCACACAGGCCTTTCCTTCATTCTCCGTGGGCCGCCTTTCCTCTCCTCCTGGGAGCTTCGTCCTGCTCCCGCTCCCGACTCTAGCTCCATGATTGGAGTGAGACGCCTTATGTCCACCTGGATGTGCCCCAGGTGCCTGATGACATCCTTCTGGCAGCACTTCTGTGGTGGAAGTGCCACCCTTGCACCAGAAGCACTCGGTATTGCTGGAAGGATCTTCCTCCACCTTCCCAGCTGTGGCAGAGGTGCATGTTTCCCGGGCTCCTGCGCTGGGCGCCCCTGGCAGAGAAGCGGGTCCCAATGGGCTTGAGCCTCCTTGCTCCTTTCCTGTGGTCCCCTCAACATCCAGGGTGGTTGCCCTCTAGTGGCCCGGGGGACGGTATAAGCCACCTCCTGACCCCCAGCCTCCTGTGACTGTACAGTATATGTATGTGTGTGCGTCAGTTTATCCAAAAACTAGTTACAAGAGGTCTAACTAAAACATGTTATATAAGCACATATTCACACTCTGATCTAGACTTAATTGGCTTCCTGATTCTTAACGGTTTTGCACCTTCATAATTTTCAGAAGCCTTTCCCAAAACGCCTCAAGTAGTGTCATTCACAGCATGACTAAAAGAAGTATAAAAGACTAGACAGGTTACTTTGCAGATATCAGAATCTCATGATAATGAAGATATTGACTTGTTTAACCTCCAGAGTTTTAATTTCTTCAGGGTACAGCCACCTGGAGATTGCCCTTTCCTTTTCTCTATTGCCAACTGGCATAGTTACTGTGAACATGACTATTATATACAAGAATAACAGGCAATGGATTTAAAATGTTTATGGTACTCTGTATATTTTCAAAATGTTTTTTTTAATTGTAATCATTATATGTACTTTAAGCAGGACTATTAACTTTAATTTTTATAGTTTTCTATTATCAGGCATAGAGGCAATATCTGTCTCTTCCAAGGAAGGATTTCAAATGTAAATTGGTGGAACTGTATAAGAATGTCATGGTGGATAACCTGTCTTCCTTTTCATTCTCTGACAAGAAATCAACCCAAAAGAAGAATCATGACCCCACCTCCCAAACCTCCCAATCCAGGCTAAAACTTGCAGAAAAGGTTTAAAAGATCAATAGCCTACAGAGAAGATCCTTTAGAGGACAGCTTTCAAAAGCATGCCTTTCTTTTCCATCTATTGTCCACTTAACACTATCAGAGTGCTGTTTTGGTGGAACCACAACCCTATGTGACAACTCCTCTTGTCCAGTTTACTGCAGTTTTTATATTTGGGTATGAAATATGCCATCCAAGTAAAAGTCTTTATGGGGGTGCTACTATGACATTGCTATGTGTTTGAAGAAGAAAGTTCTTTTCAACCTGACACTTGACCTCCAAGTATGAAATAAATAGGGATCACCAATAGCACACAACATCTTTAGACCATCAAACAAAGACTGTATCCCATAATACTATAGAATTCCCTGAGAGAAATCCCTTGAGCTTGTTGGGCTAGACATGGCTTTGCACAGGTACTGTGGGCCACTAGAGGTTAATTTGTTTGATGGCTTTACTTTCTACAAAGATAAAAGAAACAAAGACTCAAAAGACTATAAGAATTTAACTGTTTAAAAATTTAAATAATCAATAATGTATGTAGCAATAGATAGTTATTAATATATAAAGCAATTAGTACAGTTGTGCATCTATAGGATGATAGTTATATTGTAATTTTTTGAATGGTTGTTTTTCAATAACCAGTATTTCAGTTTGTAAACTGAAACAAAGAACAGCAAGAAGCATTTAATGAACTAAAAATATCAAGGTTCATACCCTTTAATAGACATACACTGTGACTGTCTTGGCCTTTTAATACCATTAAACACATAACCTCTTTCAAAATATCATTGAATGCATTCACTTAGTGCTTGGTTTTTTCATGATTGCAAAGTTATTTCTGACACTGTCATAATCCAGTGTTGATACCTTTTTTTTTACGGAATTCAGGGACATGAAGTATTGGGAGTGGGGAGTCAATGGACAATAACAAATAAAAAGATGCATTTGATGGAAACAAATGTTCAATAGAGAAAATATCAAAAAAATGCACACAAACATTGCAATAATGAATTAAGATGAAAAACACCTGTTAAAGTTAAAAAAGTTAAAAGTTAAAAAACAATTACATTCATCACATATCACACACCTTAAAATCAAACAAAAAGCAGATCAATCCCTTATTTAACAAGCTCCCAAAAAATCAGAACATTAGTAAGAAGAAACCTTAGCTTGCTTTTCTCTCTCTTATCCCAAAAATATCTCAGAGGAAAAGCTGAACCCCAATCAAAATAAGTTATTTCTGCCTATAAATGTGCAGCCTAATTCTTCTCATTCTTCTTGTAATTCTTCTCATATGACCTTCTCCTGGTCTGAAATGAACTGCTTGTTTTGCAAAAGAGTGGGTTTTATCCCTGGTCAAACCCCCACATGAAAGTCTAACATTCCTCTTTCTCCCTGGTCATGTGTCCAGCCTAAAAGATATCTCATCCGACGGGCCCATGTTACGACACTGGGAGCACCCACATCACATCTGACTTTTTATAACACGACAAATGTCGGTCGTACGTTAGTTACTTACTTTGCAGCACTGCAAATTCCAAACATCACAGTTGTACCAGAAGAACATGACGGTAGCAGCGGTATCCACCGAGGGCCCTTCAAATGGAAAAACACACCACCCCATCCACCACAACCCTGTTGCACTGGGAGCAAACTGGTAATTTAACAAGTGCACTTTTTTTTTTATTTATAAGGATGGTGCCTGCAAAGTAAATACAAACTGAACAAAGTGCTTTGGGGTTATGACATTTTGAGACGTTTCCACACAGACACACAAAAGAAAAGTTCAGCCTGAAAAGGCATGGAGCTAACATGAATATTGCAGTATACCCAAAGTCATTGCAAGTTATTGGAAGCTAGTTGCAATGTCTGTATAAGCTTTTTAATTTAAGACATAGTAATTTAATATTTATGTCTTCTCAGGATCTGAGTAGTATTTTATATACAACTGATCATAAATTTAAATTTAGAATTATTTTCACTGTTTAGTGTTCCATCACTAAATATGTTAAATGGAGTTTTGATAGCTTACGTTAACATCAAGGCTATGAATGAATTAAATAAACCACTGAAGTAGTAAATTTAGGATTGATTTTTTCGACAAGATGCAGTACAAAAAAGTCACTTAAATATTTATATTGTGAGAAGTTTTCATTGAAGTAGTTAACGTGGAGATACACAAATTCTTCAGGCTTCCACACACAAATGTTCTAGACTGGCTTTAATTTAGGGTAAAAAATAAATTTCAACTTCTGAAATATCTTGCTCAGGATCAATAAATATACAGAGTCTCTGAAATAATCATTTATACAGTATATTGTTTGTCTTATTTTTCATTTATACATACCTGAAGGTAATATTAATAACGACAATGAAGAAATTTACCTGTCAGTTATTAAAATATGCTCTAGTATTAGCCAATGATAAAACATGCATTTCTTTCCATAGCAGTGATCACAACATGGACAGGTTTGGTTTCAAAAGGAGTACAGTGTAGTCAAGCTGCTTTTTAATTATGTGTTACAATACATTATAATAGATTGGGGTGTGAGAATTATTTAGAGGTAACAGTAGTTATTGTTTTGTGCAGTATATACTGAAATATATAAGAATTTGTTTAAAAATGTCCCAAAGGAAGCTACTGAAATGGTTAAACAATGTGTACTAGGAGGAAGGATGAGGTTGTACACAAAATAAAAGATGTAGTAAAGATGACTAAGAGATCAGAACATGTCCTGTAAACAACAAGACTGGACAGTGGTTACATACATAGAAATATCAAGGCTGGTGTCTCAAACCAAATAATATAAGAAGAACAAGAACATAATAAAAGAGAATTTTATTTTAATAAGTCATTTTGGTTTAGACCAAAAAGCCAACCAGAGTAAATGTATGCCTTGGTTGACACTGTTATCTAAATTTATCTAATAATAAAAGGCAAAGCCCTCACTGAACTGACTGACTGACTTACTGTTTTAA
>NC_053156.1:1089752-1105887 GCF_016835505.1 Polypterus senegalus | reverse complement strand
GGGCCCAAGGGAGAGGAAGGCAAGGCTCCCTTTAAATTTTAAAAAACCAATGCACAGGGGTTGGGGATTTTGGGTTTGGGGGCCATCCGTAAATAGGGGGGGGGTTTTGGCCGGGGCTTTAACCCCAAGGGCCCTCCCCTGTCAATCATAGAAACCCACTGCATCCACTGAACAGGACTTTCCCCCAACAGGGGACAGCTTCAGTGACAGATCTGTCCCCGCCTGCTCACTGAAGACTGGGGGCGTTCCCCCACACCATGCAACTCTTCAATTCCACCAGGGGGTAAATGTTAACTTTTTACAAATTTATTGTCTGTTATATGTTTTAATAATTTTGCTTTTTTTAACTTGCTGTATTTTATTACCTTTAATTAATATTGTTCTTTATCATCTATCTATCTATCTATCTATCTATCTATCTTCTATCATCTAATATATTCAATAGTTTTTAAATTTGGGGTTGCATTTATTTTTTTTATATACAGTATATTTGCACCTCAGTCCTGCTGTATATTTAATAAGATGAAAGGATGTTTGGAAGGACACCACTAAGTTTTTCAAATTTAAAATTTTTAAAAATTAAATTTGGAAAAAAAAAAAGAAATTTTTTAAATTTTTTATTTAACAAAAAAAAAAGGATGGGGGTGTAGGGTGATCTCCCTTTTCTATTTTTAGGAGGTGCAAACCAACTGAAAATTTCCTCTGGGGGTGCTAAAGCAGTAAATCTACAAGACCCCAAGTTGTTGAGCTCCACATTATCCTTAAAATGAACCCATAAAAAATTTTCCCTTTTTTTATTTTAAATTTTTTTACTGACCCCTTTAAGGGGACCGATTTTTTGTTGCCCACTTCAAAATTAATATTGTCTTTGATATTTTTAAAACTCTTTAAATTTTGGGTTATATTGATTTGGCGGTATTATTTTTTAATATATAGTTTCTTTATTTTGTGATAAATTTCTTTTTTTCTATTTTGAGGTCCCCTTTTTGAACCCCTGATATTTACTCGGGGAAGCATTTGTACTCCATCAACATTAATTTTTCCCAGAGAAAATTTTTTGTCTATTTTCCAGGGGGCCCAAAAAAAGCAAAACGATGGGAGCACCAGAACTCTGCCACATTTTTATTTCACCCCACCTTAAAGTTTGGATAAGTGAAATACACATTTTTCATTGGATTGGGACAATCCAACCCCTTTTATATAGTAAAAAAAAAAGAAGATATCCCCAAACTGGGGTAAAAACATCTTTACCTGAAAACAAAAATACAAATCCCATCTGCTTTTTCAAAATGGCGGGGTTTTGAAACTCCATGCCTTAAAAAAACAGGACGGAAAGGACAATCCCACCCCTTTTATAGAAGGTACCCAAAGCTCCCAAACGAAAATACAGAAATGGGCGACTAATTCTTCTTTACCACCATTGTAACGGGGCCCCAAAATTGGGGGTTTGGGCCTTTTCCCCCCAAGTTATCCATTTTTTTCCTGAGGTTGGATGGACTAAGGTTGTGAGATTATTTAAATGCACTTAGCTACTATAATTTCCCCAACTTTTAATCCCTGGAATTTCAAATTCAGGGTTGAAAAAGGGGGAAAAAAGAAGGATAAAACCTGTTTTCAAAATGTCCCTTTAAGCCAATTTCCACCAACAAGCTCCATCCCATTGCCCAGACAGAATAAACTAAGCCCAAGAACTTTACAATGTACAAATAAAGTATACATTTAATTTATGACTGTTCTATTAAGATAAATGTAAAAAAAACAGAATGTTTAATTTATAAAATTAATTTCTTTTGCCCCAAGCTTTTATAATAAATAATAAAACTTACCCAAAAATACACAAAGTTTTAACTTCAATTTGTTCCTTTTATCTTCTCAGTGAGTTTGTCAGGGGGCCCCTGACCTCCAGCAAGCCAGGACACTTTTGCCCCCCAAGGAAACGGTGTTTATTTTATCTGTTTATTTGCCTTTTCCAAAGTCAATACTATTTTTGGGGCCAAATTGTTTGTTTTTTTTATTTTCGTCCCTACTGGGTTTTACTATCTTATACATGTCGAAATTTATTTGAAAATATTCAAACTCTTAGTAACTGGTAGCACTTGGTCAGATCTGATTGTGTCTTTCTAGACTTTGTAAAAATTTTAAAACCTGCTTACGACTAATGTTTACTTTTTTTTCCCTATACGTGCATCCGAAAGTATTCAAGCGCATCACTTTTTCCCATTTTGTTATGTTTTATTCCAAATGGATTACATTCATTTTTTTTCCCAAATTCTAAAACAACATCCCATAAAAATGTGAAAAAAATTTACTTTGGTTTTAAATTTATTAAAAAAAACCAGAAATCACATGTACGCAAAGTATTCACAGCCTTTGTAACCTCTGTAGATGCAGCTTAGCGGCAATTCCCACCTCAAGTCTTTTCCAGATATGATGCACAAGCTTGGCGCACCTATCCTTGGCCAGTTTCGCCATTCCTCTTTGCAACACCTCCCAAGCTCCATCGGGTTTGGATGAGAAGCGTCGGTGCACAGCCATTTAAAAGATCTCTCCAGAGATGTTCAATCGGATTCAAGTCTGGTGGATTGGCTGGGCCCTCAAGGACATTCTGATGTTGTCCTGAAGCCCTCCTTTGATATCTTGGCTGTGTGGCAAGGGTCCATCCTGCTGAAAGATGGAACCGTCCCCAGTCTGAGGTCAAGGCGCTCTGGGCAGGTTTTCATCCAGGATGTCTCTGTACATTGCTGCAGTCATCTTTTCCCTTTATCTGGCCCCTGGTCTCTTAGTTCCGCCACTGAAAAACATCCCCACAGCATGATGCTGCCACCACCATGCTTCACTGTAGGGATGGTGTGGCCTGGTGATGAGCAGTGCCTGGTTTCACTCCAAATGTGACGCCTGGCATTCACACCGAAGTTCAATCTTTATCTCATCAGACCCGGGAATTTGTTTCTCGCGTACAGAGTACTTCCAGGTGTAGCAGCTGGCAAACTCAGGTGGGCTGCCGCATGCCTTTTACTACGGATCCAAGCTGCGTCTGGCCACTCTACCATACAGGCCTGATTGGTGGATTGCTGCAGAGATGGTTGTCCTTCTGGAAGGTTCTTCTCTCTCTGAGAGGGACTCCAGGGCTCTGACAGGTGACCATCGGGTTCTTGGTCACTTCCTGACTAAGGCCCTTCTCCCCGATCGCTCGGTTTGGATGGCTGGCCAACTCTAGGAAGAGTCCTGGTGGTTTGAAGTTCTTCACTTAAGGGATGTTGGGCGACTGTGCTCATTAGGACCTTCAAAGCAACAGAAATTTTTTTTGTCACCTTGCCCAGATTGTGCCTCGAGACAATTCCTTTGACCATGCTGGTTTTGTGCTCTGACATGAACTGTCAACTGTGGGACCTTCTATAGACAGGTGTGTGCTTTCAAATCATCCAATCAACTGAATTTACAGGTGGACTCCAATTAAACTACAGAAACATCTCCAAGGAAGATCCAAGGAAACAGGATGCACCTAGGCTCAATGGCATAGACTTCATAGCTAAAGGCTGTGAATACTTATGTACATGTGCTTTCTCCAGTTTTTTATTTTTTAATAAATTTGCTGCCAAAAACCTCAAGTAAACTTTTTCACGTTGTCATTATGGGGTGTTGTGTGCTTAAATTCTGAGGAAAAAAATTAATTTAATTCATTTTGGACTGAATTTTTCCCTCTTCCCCACACTTTAAAATTACAAATCAAACAATTCAGATGTGATTAAAAGAGCACATTACAGACTTTCATTAGAAATTTGCATGTTGGTCTCACACGCGTAATGTTGAGCATCCTTTTTAGTTCCCCATTGAGGCATCGTAATATTTGGGCTGATTGGTGTGACAGGTGTTTGTGTGTTTCTTCGAGGAGGATTCTTTGCTTCATAGGATACCTCAGCTTGCTTCTACCCTTGGGCTTTTACTTGCCATTGTTTAACATGAGGACAAGAGCTGTGCCAATGAAAGTGAAGTCATTATGAGCTGAAAAATAAGAACAAAACCATTAGAGACAATATTTTTTTTTATTGTGTGTTATTTTATTAATTTTATTACAATCCATATAAAAGCAATTAGATTTTACAAAAGAAAAATTGAGTTAAGAACAATTGATCCCCCACCCCTGAGAGAGAAGAGTAAAATAAATAACGTTAAATTTAAGGCTTGTAAACATACCTAATTAAAAAAAAAATTCTCTGTAGCTTTATGGTTATTTAAATATTACTGATCCTGCCATGTTTAGAAAGGTCAGTACCCAGATCTCTAACTTGGAAGTATTTGATTTTTTAATTTCAAATAATATAACATCGGTTTCCCACTGACCCAAGGAGGTTTGGTTCTTCCAGTTTATCAGAATGAGTCTGCGTGCCAACACTGTAGTGAATGCAATCACGATTTGTTTGTCTTTCTCCACTTTAAACCCCTCTGGAAGAACCCCAAACCACAATATTAATGGGTTAGGAGGATTGTGAGTCAAAGGCTGTCAAGCAAGTGGTGCAAAAATTTTTGTCCAGAATAATGTTAATTTGGTGCAGGCCCAGAACATGTGACAGTGAGGGGCTGGGACTTGGTTGCAGCGTTACTTGGTTGGATCATGCCCTGGAAACATTTTGGAGAGTTTTAGTCGAGACAGATGTGCTCGATATATAATTTTAGTTGTATAATTGTATGCTTTGCATATGGAGCTTAGTGAATTCTCTGCATTGCTACTTTCCACTCCTTTTCTGATATATTAATTGAGAGATCATTTTCCCAGTGTCCTCTTGGATCTTTGAAAGGAAGGGATTGTAAAAGGATTTTATATATTGTAGAGATGGAGTCTAACTCCTTGAAATTGAGCAATAATTTTTCCAGCATGGTTGAGGGTGCAAGATGAGGAAAATCTGGAAGGTTCTGTTTAACAAAGTTCCTGATTTGAAGATAGTGAAAAAGAATGTGTAGCTGGAATGTTAAATTTGGAATGTAATTGTTCATTAGGATGCAAAGGCGTTGTCTATATAAAGATCTCTAACGGCGTTAATTCCAAATTTTTTCCAGATATTAAAAACTGCATATGTTTGTGAAGGTTGAAAGAGGTGGTTCTCTTGCAGAGTGCCTGATAAAGAAGCCTTCTCCGTCTTAAAATGCTTTCTACATTGGTTCCAGATTCTAAGTAGGTGGAGCACTGGTGGGTTATTAGTGTATTGCCGATAGCGTGTGTTTATTGCCGCACAGCGGAAGGAATACAAAGAAGTACTACAGGATTTTACTTCTCTTGCGGTCCAAAGCCTGTGTATGCTCTTCTATTTGTGTCCAGGTTCTTATAAGCTGTATATTTGCTGCCCAGTAATAAAACTGGAAGTTAGGTAGAGCCATGCCCTTCTGCCTTTTGTCTTTGTAGAATTGCTCTTTTGATGCGTGGATGTTTTGAATTCCAAATAAATGAGGTTATTGTTGAATCTAATTGCTTAAAGAATGATTTATTAATGTATATTGGGATGTTTTGAAATAAAAAAGGAGCTTAGGAAGAATATTCATCTTAACAGTGTTAATTCTTCCAGCTAGTGTGAGATGAAGGGTTGACCATCTATGCAAGTCTTGTTTAATTTTTTCCATGCAGGCTGAAAATTTTGTTGATAAAGAGCTTTATGTTTACTTGTGATGTTTACAGGGTATTTAAACTGTTCTGCAATGATAAAAGGTAGGGTGTCTAATCTAATATTATATGCTTGAGAATTCACTGGAAAGAGTACACTTTTATTCAGATTAATTCTGAGACCAGAGATCTTTTGAAATTCTGTGAGTGCTGCTAAGACTGCAGGCACAGAATTTTCTTGGTCCGATATATACAGTACCATGTCATCTGCATATAATGAGATTTTCTGTTCCAGTCCTTCTCTGCTAATCCCCTTTATCTGATCAGTATTTCGACAATGTATTGCCAGTGGTTCAATGGCAATGCAAACAACAGTGGTGACAAGGGCATCCTTGTCTAGTGACGTTCTAGTTTAAAGTAGTCTGAGCAAATGTTGTTGATGCAAACTGAAGCTTCTGGGTTGTATACAGTAATTTAATCCATGCACAAATGTTGGGCCAAACCCAAACTTCTCCAATGTAGTAAAAGGTATTTCCATTCAATCATGTCGAATGCTTTTCTGCATCCAATGATAATAATATTTCTGGGGTGTTTGATTTAGTTGGTGAGTATATTACATTAAACAGGCGTCGAAGATTTGAAGATAAGTGTAGGCCCCTAATAAATCCAGTTTGGTCTTGTGATATTACGAGGATGAGCACTTTCTCCATCCTTCTAGCTATGATTTTAGAGAGTATTTTAACGTCGTTATTCAGAAGTGAAATTGGTCTGTATGATGCACATTGTAATAAGTCCTTATTTTGTTTTGGAAAGACAGTGATTAGTGCTTGGCGAAAGGTTTGTGGAAGAGATTGGTTATCTCTGGCTTCTGTAAATGTTGCTAATAGGAGGGAGCTAGCTGAGCGGAGAATTTCTTGTAAAACTCTGCAGGGTAGCCATCAGGGCCTGCTGCTTTTCCACCTTGGAGTGACTTTATAGCATCTAGTAATTCTGATAATGCCAGAGGTTTATCAAGTTCCTCCACACTAAAGCGTCTATTTGTGGTATCTGTAATGTATCCAGAAATGCATTAGATTGTGTATTGTCTTCTTTAAACTCAGTAGTATATAGGGATTTATAGTAGTCTCTGAAAGTGTGCATTATATTTTTGTGTTCGATGATTTTATCTCCATTCGTGTTAGTGATTACGAGATTGCATTTGCACTTCTTGCTTGTGAATTTGTTGAGCTAAAAGCTTATTAGCTTTCTCTCCATGTTCATAGTAATGATGTCTGGATTTGTAAATTAGTTGTTCAGTTTCTTTAGTTGTCAAGAGGTTTAATTCTGAATGTAGAGCCTGCCTCCTCCTATGTAGAGTCTCGCTTGGTAGTCTGGCATGTTCTTCATCTATTTTAGTAATTTCGCTTTTTATCTCTGCTACTTTCTTGGCTTCGGATTTATTTCTGTGGGAAAGATATGAGATAATCTGTCCTCTTAAGAAGGCCTTAAGAGTTTCCCAGAGTATTCCTGCAGAGATCTCGGGGGATGTATTTGTCTCTAGAAAGAATTTGATTTGTTTGGATATAAATTCAGTACAATTCTCGTCAGCTAATAGAAGCGGGTTGAGGCCATCTGCGTGGTGAGTGTGTGGGGCTTAGTAATTTTAGCTCCAAGATCATAGGTGCATGGTCAGAAATAACAATAGCATCGTATTTGCAAGATTTAATCTTAGGCAAGAAGTTATTGTCTATAAAGAAGTAATCAATCCTTGAGTAGCAATGATGTACTGGTGAGTAGAAAGAATATGTTCTTGAATTTGGGTTTAAAAACCTCCAGGGATCTGATAAGTTGTGATCAGTTATAAACTTTGTAATTATCTTTGCAGTGTTAGATGCCGTTCCCCCTGTGGAGGAAGTCCTATCTAAAAGTGGATTTAAAACACAATTAAAGTCCCCAGCCATTATAACTTTATGAGTGTTCAGATTGGGAATGGATGCAAATAAATTTTGTATAAATTCCTTATCATCAACATTAGGTGCATAAACATTTATCAAAATCATTTTACAGTTAGATAAGTCTCCCATGACCATTACATATCTCCCTTCAGGATCCAATACTACATCTGATGCTACAAATGGTACTGTTCTATGTATGAGAATTCCCACACCTCTAGTTTTCTTTGTAAAACTAGAATGGAACATTTGGCCAGTCCAGTCTTTTTGCAGCCGGAACTGATCCTTGCTTAGTAAGTGGGTTTCCTGTAAAAATACTATTTTAGCATTTAGACCTGTTAGGTGAGAAGTACTTTCTTTCTCTTTAATTCGTGATTCAGGCCTTTAACATTCCAGCTTACGAAGTTAACTGTCCCATCATGGAGACACTGATTCTGAGTTTTTGATGTCATTTTATAGTCTTAACTGGAAGTGAGACAGCTTTAGGTCTTAATTTCCTATTTCCCTAGAGTTGTTGCCATGCAGCTTATTATTACGTTGGTAGTTATAATTATAAAGATTGAGAGGATAGATTAGGTATAGATCAAGTTTGCTCTCTTTCTCTCCCCTTAACCCCCACCCTCCCTTTTGCCTCCCCAAGTGAGGCTAAAACCCACTTCACATAGTCCCAGTCCTCTGACATACCCAGAGACAGAGCACGTCCAAAGCAAAACAAGCCCCATGCAGCGGCGTTTTAGGGTTAAAAGATAGAGATATCTGTTACCAATATAGTCTTTAAAAAGAAAAAAAAAAGAATTTTGCACTTAAAATATATATATAGTCTTCAGCAATTTTAGTGCATTAAGATGATACACCCAGATAATAAACCCGGGGGATGGTGTTAAAATGTGTCCAGAATAAGCATAACATGTCTTAATGCAGTAATAGCAATAACAATAAACCAAGGGTATGATATTGAACAGTCTCGTTTAGGGTAAAGATAAAATAATTAGAAAAGAAAAAAAGAAAAAAAGGATTAATTAAGCACAATAAAACATAAACAGATAGCGCCTAGTAATACTAAGTAATAATGAGAATATATTCTGATAAAACCCGTATTTTAAAACAAATAGATCAGACAGTAGATTGTTAATCATTGCTATATCATTAACGGCCATGACTCACTATTATGTATCAGAATAGTCCAGGGATCAGCTTTCTTAATTCTTTTTCTGCTTCTTCCTTGCTAGCGAAGACATAGAATTGACCCTGCCATTCCACTTTCAGTTTTGCCGGATACAAGAGGCTGTATTTGGACTGGCTTGCCGTAACCGCTGTTTAATGTTATAGAAGGCTGCGCGTTTAGTAGCTGTTGCTGGAGAGAAGTCAGGGGAAGATATCGGAATGTGGTTATTTTCATATATAATATCTTCCTTGTTTCTGAGGAGTGCCATCACCTCTAGCTTAAATGATAATCGTTCAAAGCGAACTATAAAAGATCTGGGTCGGGGTAATGGTGTTTGATCGGTGACGCTGTAAGCGCTGCTATCTCAGATTCTGCTTTAAAGTCGCCCCGATTATTTTTGGAAAAAAGTTCAGCTGCTAATTTCACAGGGTTTGAACTTCTCGATTCTCAGGCAGACCTTCAATTCTGACATTATACCTTCTACTTCCATCTTCCAAAGCAGCCAGTCTGTCTCAGTTTTTTGCATTCGAGCTGACATTAACTGCTTTTCCTCGGCACTGGCAGCTACCTTTCGGCCTTTTAACCGACAGTGAATGTCTCCTTGAGATCCTCAATTGATTGCAAGCGTGCTCAGTTTGAACCAGTTTTCCTGAATGCGCTTCAATTTTACCCAGCACCTGTCAAGCTCAAGTTGCAATCTCTGATGCCATTCATTCCTGTTTCAATCCTGTTTCAGTTCTCTCATGTGCCTTTGCCCTTGCTTTCTCATTAGCCTTCTGCTTTTCTTTATATCTTGCATGAGCTCAGCGAGCAGCACCTTCCAGTTCAGATAGTTCAATTGTGCCTTTTTGTACCAAGATGAAGCAGGCTCTGCTGGCAGTGTCCCTGCTGCTCCAGCTCGGCGTGATTTAAATGATAGAGCAGCGGGACTTCAAAGTTTTCCAGCTTCAGGTGATCTTCTCCGATCAGCAAAACTATCCAGATCCTGCACTCACGATTACCTCGCTCCCTTTTTAGCTCTCAGCCGGCGGCGATGTGGACCGTGGTCAGAGACCGCCTTTTGTATCTCTGATCAGGTCTGTCTCTGAGAGGCCTGTATCTCGAAACTGAGCTTGCTGATGTGGCTTAAAGATCTAGCTTTAGTACTGATTCTTGGACCCCCTTCTTGTTGGCCATGTTTATGTGCTTATACTATAGCAGTCCCTCTCAGGTTGAATAATAAGATATCTCAGGATGATAATAAGCAAATAATATGAAAAATAACACGCTGCTAAGCGGGCTCCACTTCAAGCGTCCATCTCTCGCGCCGGGCGGGGCCAAAGCCACTTTTATAAATTTGGTTTGGCTGCTATGTATTCTTGGACTAACTACTGTATACCAGTCCAGAAGCTTTGTATTAACATTTCAGACTACTTCAAGCTAGAATGCGGTAATAGACAAGGATGCCCCTTGTCACTGCTGCTATTTATGTGGTGCAAGATAGTAACATTCACTTTTAAAATCTTCAACCAATATAAGGATTTTAGAAAAGGCCTTGAACCGTAAATATAATTATATGCGGATAATATGATATATCAGACACACAAAATTCAGTGCTGCAGCCCTAACTGCATAGCAGAATTTCAAAGATATCCTGGTAAGAGAAAAGAAGAAGGCCTAAGAGGAGGCTTATGGATGTGGTGACAGAGGACATGCAGGTGATGGTGTAGCAGACAAGATGCAGAGGACAGAAGAAGATATGGAACAAAGATGATCTCTGTGGCAACCTTCACTGGAGCAGCTGAAAGAAGAAGAATCTGGACTCCAAAAATTAATTTGAACAAAGTGTGCTTTTCCAGTGAATTCTCTAACCAAACAGCATTAATTTGGACACCTTCCTTTTTTATCATTGCAGATCAGTTTAAATATCTAGAGGTATAAAACTCTTTTGCATGGACCAGAATTAAACAAGGCGTGCTTAGATAGTCTACCCTCCATCTTACTTTAGCAGAATAAACACTTCAAGATGAATATCCTCCTAAGCTTCTGTTTCTATTTCAAAACATCCCCATATATTAACAAATAATAAGAAATTAGATTCAATCATAACCTCATTATTTGAATTTAAAATATCCGCATCCTAAAGGGTGACCCTATTGACCTAAATCAGAGGTTGCATGCTCTACCTAATTTCCAATTTTATTAGTGGGTGGCAAACATACAAGCTTTAAAACCTGGGCACCCCAAGCACAAATAGGTCACATAAGCTTGGGTCTACAATACAATGAAATCCTGCCGTGTTTCTTTATATTTCTTATTTTGTACACCCAAGTAAAAACACAAGGTAACAAATCAATATACTAACATCAAATTGTCCCTGATTCACTCAGAATACAGAACAAATGTGAGAAAGCACTTCAAGTTACCGAATATTTTATCTGTGGCACCTCTACATGATATTTCCTGTACCTGCCCATTCAACTTGCACAGTTTTAATGTTTTGAAAAATGTGAAGGATGAAATCGTTGAGATTTGTATGCTACATAATGTCTATGCATCCTATAGACAATACACTCTAAATTCCAGTTTCCATCAACACAATTCCTGTCTCCAAATTAGAAACTTTTATGACAAAAATTTTGCAAATTCCTCACCTCCTACCTATTTCTATTCCAGAAGAGATGCTGATCAGTGTTGAAGACTCGGAGCATTTTCAATAACATAAAAACATTTAAAGTCCCTTCCTTTTAAAGATCCCAGAGTAAAATGGGGAAGGATCTTTACTCAACATACCCCAGAAAAGGAGTGGCAGGTAGCCACTAGAAAATTGCTGTAGCTCCATGTCGCAAAGCATTCAGTTCAATCAATCAATCAACATTTGTTTACCTGCTTTGTATTCATATAAAAAATGTAGCTCAAAGTGCTTTACAAAATGAATAGAAATAGAAGACACAATAAAGATAAACATAGAATCAACATTAATGAACATAGAAATGAGTAAGGTCCGCTGGCCAGGGTGGACAGAAAAACAAAAAAAAAAAACTCCAAAGGCTGGAGAAAAAAATAATAAAATCAACTTAAAATTGTCCAAAATGTTTCAGGGCAAGATCCAATCTGCAAACTTGCAATCAGGCTGCTTCACTGACCACATGTTTTGGGTGTGTACCAAATTAACATCATTGGACAAACATTTTTAAATGCCTGTCAGACAGCCTTGGTGTCACAATCACCCCTAATCCATTAATAGCTGTGTTTGATGTACTCAGTGAACCCAAGGTGAAGAAGGACAAACAAACTGTAACTGCCTTTACTATTAGCATATGTAGATTTATCTTGCTGAACTGGAAAATCCTAACCCACCTCTGTTAAGTCAGTGGGTGTGATGTTATGTACTATTTGAAATTGGAAAAAATCTAATTCTGTCTTAGAGGATCTGTTCCGAGCTTTTTTAAAACCTGATAGGATCTAATCAATAACATTTTAGAACAGCATTTTATATTGGGAGAAAAACTGCTCCCTCTTATTACTACTCTCAAAGTTTCTCTGTTATTAGCATTTCTCTCTTTCTCATGGGTGGGGGTTGAATTGAATTTAGCTTTTTGTTAAGTTTGAATTTTTAAATTCTTTTTAATAATTTCAATAAAGAAAAAAAAGCATTAAAACAGTAATTCACAGTATAGACCACATGGACAATAAATCTCCTTCTGATTAAACTTTGTGGTTTATTTATCACTACATTCATGCCACAAATCATAAATATAAACTTTTAGCATAGAGAGAATGTGTTAGTGAAAAAATAAAACAATGACATTGCCCTCAGCAGAAGGCCTTTTAATAAGGTACAAAGACAAGAACTTGTATGAAATGTTATTAGTCACACTGCATGCTGGTAATATATATTAAATGACCATTAAATGCTGGAATTGCAAGGAAAGTAGAGTTGGTAGTGTGCATGCACAATCAACTGAAGGCAAGTTGTCAACCATTAGAAAAAAAAAATCTGGTTCTTTACACAAAATACGTACCGTTGGCATTTAAATTACTGTGGAAACAACAACAATCAATACAGAATATAAAGATCAGTAAATGTGTTATGGCTGGAATATATATGCAATACATTATAGCTATGATGTTTTCTCTCTTCAAGGAACTGTTATGTTTACTGCTATTCAAGCAAAATATAAACAATTGCCATCACACTATTTTACACATGTGATTGTTGTATTTTGTTTAAACATAAACAGGTTTGCCTATTTCTCTTCACATTACTTTGTTTGTTGTATTGTAATGTATGCATATTCAAGTAATTGGTGTTAAAGGGCACCAGCAGGAAGATGACTGCCTGTGGATCTCTGGATATTTTTGTTGTTACTTATTCATTCGGGAGCTAATCATTTGTGCAGAAAAAAGTAGCGGTGTTAACATATTACGTGGGACTGGATTAAATATGTTTCCTGTTGCTGTTGTGATGCCATTTAAAGTTATATCTATTGTGTAATATGAAATATATGGTTGTGGTACTGTTGTGAAGTCTGGTGGTGAATTATAATTTGCAATTTATATCCCATTATTCATATTCATTCTTAATAATCATTTACTTTACATTTAAAAGTGCACTTCAGAAGTGATGATCTATGACATTATAATTTGCTAGAGGCACACAATGACTGTAGATGAAAGGTTCAATCAATTAGAACCATATTTACAATATTATAATTATAACATGGGTTTTACCTGGGTATTAGATCAGGGATATTATAAAAGAGGGTGTGTGATGTTAACAATTTACACAGTTGGTGGATACAATGATAACTGAATTGTGATTGGTTAGTACACCCCTTTCCAAGATCAACAAATCCCACAAAACACATGGTTCTGATACAATGGTTAATGTGCGGTTGGTCAACGAAACACATCTTTACAACATAAGATGGGGAACAGACGAGGTTTTGCCAACAGACAAAGAAAAATAAGAAAGCAGCCAATGTAGTTTAGATGATTGACTTAAATTAAAAGGAAGCTGTGAAATTCAAGTAGTTCGAAAAAAGAAGTATGAATCCAAAGAACTTTAGCTCAGAAAATCTTTTAGCAGACTTGTATCTAAGATTCAACATGTTGATATTTGACTCAACAAAACAACTTAACTTTGATGCAGTATTAGTGGAAAGAGCAGTATTTTAAAAATGTTTAGATTTTATTAGCACTAGAATCCCTAAAGCCTACTGAATAAAATTGTAATCTCTGGCCACCTTAAATTCCTTCACACCTTTCCATTAGCGTCTTTTGTTTTGCAAATGTGTTGATCAGCATAAGCAGCATGCAATTCCATCCCCCCACTGCTGTAGCACTAGTCGGACAAAAAGTTCTCCCAGCTCAAGTCTGTTTATCTGGGTGTGAGGTGTCTGGATTTGTATAAGATATTAGGAACACATGCTTTTCGTGTGTGTTTCATGTCTACAACAAGTCAGGTCATGTTGTGGAGCATGGACTGGTACAGTGCGTCCGCACCACTCACCACAAACAACTTGGGATGCCGGTTGACAACCCCTAGGACTGTCCAGCACTGAATGCCAATAGCGCATTTACTGTATGCCACATGTCTAAATTCTCATAATTGTTTAAGAAGTTGTAACACAGGTGCACATGGAAGGCAGCAAAAGGATATGAAGGAAGAGTAATCCCATGCCAGACCGCTGGGTGTGGAGTGCACTGACTTTCCTGCAGGCCGCTCATGGAAATTCCACCAGGCCCTGATGACGCTATTTCAGTTATAGTCCCTTTGATGACGTTATGTCTGGTCCCGAACCCATGGAGGAGGACCCTTACAGTTCCATCCGTTTGATGATGTCATATACGTGCGACCTATGGAGAAAGATCCTTCTGTTCCGCCTCTTTTGATGACATCTAACCTGTTTTTGCCTTTAAAGTGGCATCTTACCGCCAGCAAATCAGTTCTGTGTTGACTCTGACTTGTGCATATCGTGCAAATTTACCACAACCCATTTGCAGCCACGGAGAATATATGGGTGGCTGCCCCAAACCTTTTTATGACTTTGTGGTTATTTCTTGTGACAAAGTATTCAGATACATTACAGACTGGCCCTAAAAACAGAATAAAAGGCTTATTACTTGTGTTTCCAGGTTCTTAATTATTAATAGTTTTAACATGGATTAATAGGATTTTAATTCAACTTAGATATGAATAATTGTTCCTTAACAATCTGCTTAAATACTTGTAACAAATGATGCTCTGAAAGAAGGTTGGAAGGTATAATGATATTCTGTTGTGCATTAAAGCCCACAGGTGATGTTTTCAGCTTATTTTAACAAATGTGTTCTCACCTTTCATTTTAACAGTGCTGTTTTTTTTTCTTCTCTTAAAAAGAAAGCTTCAGCTGTGTTTCAGAGTATGTGCAAGCTGCTTATTATGCATGACAAATAATAATATAAGTAGTACAAAGAAAACCACAGAATGATAAGTTGATACTAATAAACAAAAAGTTTTTGCATCAGTTCATTCATTTCTTGATTCTGCAGGGATAAGCACCACCACTGTGACCATAAATTAGATTATGAGTATTTAAGATCCCTTAAATAATACATTAAAAAATGCAACATACATACAAATACTGTATATAAATCTAGTTTATATGTAAAATATATATTGCAAAATTAAAAGCTGGCTGGTTCCGGGTTGAGGGCACATCTAGTATGGCATACACAGAGCCAGGGGGTGAATCAGGTTGCTTACATTAACTAATTAAAAATGGTTAACGATAAATTTGCCAAACTGTTCATTCACAGTTGGCAGTGTTAAGCTAGATGTATTTTATTTATTTAATTCAGTTTTTGTTGTTAACTGGTGCTGCTACTGCTGACAATATGATTTCAAAATGCTGCATGACACACGGTGCTGGGAAGAATACTATGTGCTATCACAAAGGACAGTTGTGCTAATGTGCATTGCTCGCAGGGCACCCTGTGCAGTAGTAATACAGTGATGGGTGGCGTAGCAGGCACAATTTTTTTTTTTTGGCCCTGACAGTTAATAAAGACTGATGGTTAATCAAATGATGGATACTCGAGGTTTTACTGTATTTATTTTCCTTTTCACTGCTCTTGGCTCTCTTCTTTTTCTTTCAGATGTGGGTTAAATTCTTGTTCTGTTAGGTATTGCCTTTTCTAGGTTGTCTTTGTTTCTTTGTTGATTGTACAGTATGTTAATTTCTTGAAACAAAAAACTAAAAATAAAAAAAAAAAATGTATATATTGCCATTTAATTTTAAGAGTGTCTTTTTGTGTTTTTATGCTCTAGCATTTGTTACTGGGTTTCTAGGATATGTGGCAGTATTGCTGTGGGCTACCTTCCTTTATAGTATCTTGTTTTCTGTTTTCTTTACTCCATCCATTTTTGTGTTATAATTTTGCCTTACTGCATTAAAAGTTTATGAACACATCTTTTTTTTG
>NC_053156.1:1056257-1089252 GCF_016835505.1 Polypterus senegalus | reverse complement strand
TGACATAGTTTTTACAGAAATAAACTGTTTGAACAGTTTCTTGGAAAACAAGGCGTCACACATGTGTACACAAAGAGAATTTCAGGCCCTGAAATGCGTTATGGTGAAATAAGGTTACCTTCAACTCTGACTCTGTGTAAAGTCAAAATACTATCGTAAAAACAGTTCTAAATGATGAAATCCCAGTACCCTTATGGTTAAGAACTGTTTGGATGGTTTCCCAACTGTTTTTCATAGTGCACTTCACATCTTAAACTCACTTTTTGAAATCCCCATTAACTTGCAATGGACAAAAACTGAAGTTGAGTGAAACTCAATGAGTCTTAACTTCTATGTTGTCAAACAACTTGAAACACATCTGTGACAAAGATTTTTACAGAAATGAACTGTTTTGAACAGTTTCCTGGTGGAAAACAAGCCGTCACACATGTGTACACAAAGTTGTTTTCAGGTCTTGAAAAGTGTTATGATGAATTCAGGTTACCTTCAACTCTAACTCTGTGGAAAGTCAAAATACTCTGGTAAAGGCAGTTCTAAATGATGAAACCCCCAGTACCCTTATGGTTAAGAACTGTTTGGATGGTTTCCCAACTGTTTTTCAAAGTGCACTTCAACATCTCAAACTCACTTTTTGAAATCCCCATTAACTTGCAATGGACAAAAACTGAAGTTGAGTGAAACTCAATGAGTCTTAACTTTTATGTTGTGAAACCACTTGAAACCTCTGGACATAGTTTTACAGAAATGACTGTTTTAACGTTCCTGGTGGAAAACAAGCTCACACATGTGTACAAAGTTTTCAGCCCTTAAGGGCGTTATGTAAATTCAGGTTCTTCAACACCTTAATCAAAAACTTGGTAAATTTTAAATGATGAAATCCCCAGTACCTTAGGGTTTAAAAATTTGGGAGGTTTCCCACTGTTTTCATAATCAATTAATCTTTAATCCCTTTTGGCAAAAAGATTGGTAAATTAATGAGTCTCTTTATTTGGAACCCCTTTGAAATTTCGAAATTTTTCAGTGAACGAACTTTCCAAGTAAAAGTTAGCACAAAGAGGTGAATAGGCCTAACGCGTTTGGGAAATAAAATCCTTAACATCTTTTAAAACCCAAAACCTTAGGGTTTAAAACTTTTAAATGTTCCCACCCTTTTTAAAATGTTTATTTTAAACTATTTTTAAATCCTTAACAAACTTTTAAAACCCATTAACTAAATTGGAACTTCAGTTGTGAAACCATAACACTTTTACATGTTTTAACAAATGAATTGAAAGTTTTGTAAAAAAGTAAAGTTCCTAGGAAGAATTTACCCCAAAAGATGTGTAAAACAGGTTTTAAACTAAATGTTTGTGAAAGGAAAAAAATCTTGGAAATTTCAAAATATAAACAGCCCCTTATGGTAAACTTTGGATGGTTCCAACTGTTTTTAAATGTTTAATCTTTTACTTTTTAAATCAACTTACTTTCAAACTAATTTGAAACTCAATTTTTTAATTCAAAGTTGGAAACAATGAAAACTTCTAATATTTGAAAAATGAACTTTTGAAAGTTTTTAAAAAAGCCCTTTTTAACAGTTTTTGGGAAAAAGGGGTTTATGTGAAAAAGTTATTTTCACCAAACTCTTGGAAATAAATTACCTTAACATTCTAATGGAAAGAAAATCCCCTTTGGTAAAGCGTTTAAATGGTTCCCAACTGTTAAAATGTTATTCAATTTTTAAACCCCTTTCATTCATCCTTCAATGGTTGAATTTAAATACTAATTGATTTGAAACTGAAATCTTAACCATGTTTTGGGAAACCCCTTTAAACATTCTTTTTTTTAAAAAAGGTTTAACATTTCCTGGGAAAAACTAAACATTGTAAAAGGATTTCCCTTAAGCCTTGGGAATATTACTCGGTAAGTTTAAAGTAAAAAATTAAATTTAAAAAAATTAGGTCCCCCCTTTGTTAAAGTTTGATTTTCCCCAATTTTTTAACCTTTAAATTCTACATTTTGGGAAACCCAAATCTTAACTTCAGGGAAAAACAATTGAAAAATCTGAGAAATTTTTTAAAGGTTTAAACTTGAAAAATTCCTGGTAAAACAAATTTTTACAAATGTTTTTAAAAGGTTTCCCTTAAAACGGTTTGATGGTTTACCAATTTTTCCCTTGAAGCTATTGGTAAAAAGGTTTTTAATTTAACCTAAGGTAAAACTTTGGAGGTTCCAATGTTTTCCCATTCCTTACTTAAATACTTTTTAAAATTCCCAAAATTTTGCAGGGCAAATTGAATTAACTATAATTTCTTCAATTTTGGAAAAATTTAAAAATTGTGAAATTTTCAAAATAAATTTAACAGTTTCCCCATTGAAAACAAGCTACAATTTACAAAATGTTTTGACTAAGGTTTTGTGAAAAAAAGGGTTTACCTTAACCAAATTGTTTTAAGGTCAAAATTGGAAAAACTTTTTAAAATTAACCCATACCCTTAAGTAAAAACGGGTGGATTTAAATGTTTTAAACATTTCCCTTTAAATTTTTTAAAATCCCGACTGAAATTATGTAAACTCAAATCAACTTTTGTCAAGCCAGGGAACATCAACATGTTTTATGAAATAATATTAACATTTCGGGTGGAAACAAAAACATGTGACAAAGTTTTTCGGGTAAATTTTTGGGAAAGTTCGTAAAAACAACCCTGGAATCAAATTTTAAAGCGTTAATGATGAAATCCGTCCCTTAAGTTAGAACTGTTTAAAGGTCAATTTTTAAAGGCATTCAAATTAAACCCCTTTTTAAATTTTGGATGGTTTACTGTTTTAAATATTCAAACTAATTCATTTTTGAAACCATTGATCAGCAAGTTTAAAAAATAAATTTTTTTAACAGTTTCGGGTTGGAAAAAAAGCGTACACATTGCAAAAAAGTTTTTCAGGTGAACCGTTTGAAGTTATGGAAACCCAACTCACACTGTGAAACAAATATTGGAAACCCGTTTAATGATAAATCCAAATTCCCCTTTTAATTAAAACTTTGATGGCCCAAAACTGTTTAAAATGATTAAACCCCAAAATCCCTTTTTGAAACTTGGTGTTTCCCAATTTTTGAAATATTATCTTAACTTCATTTTGAAACCACTTGAAACAAACGGGAATTAGTACAGAATGAACTTCTATTTGTAACACCGGTAAAACACGTCAAATTTTTACAAAAGGAATTTGGTTTGAAACAGTTTGGTAAAAAAAGGGTTTACACTTTAACCAAGTGTTAGGTCAAAATTATATGAAAAAGTTCAATTAAACCCCATACCCTTAGGTTAAAATTTTTTTGGGGTTTTAAATGTAAACATTCCATTTAAACTTTTTGGGTTTCCCAATTTTAAAAGGCCCAAACAAAAATTTTTGGGAAAACCCAAATGAGTTAATCTAGTTGGAAACATTAAAACCCAAAATGTCTTATTTAAAGAATGAACTTGAACATTCCGGGAAATGGAAACAAAATCCCTTTTGAACAAAGGTAAAATCAACTAAAAGTTAAAAATTTATTTAACTTTATTTGGGTTAAAGAAAAATACTTTGGTAAAGTTCAAAATGATAAACATTTAAAATTAAAATTTAGCCCCTTTTGGTTTAACTGTTTTTATGGCCCTTCCCATTTCTTTAAATCCCATTAACTTCTGGAAACCTATTAGTGAGGGAAAAATAATTGGTAACTAATTTGGAATTTCTATTTAAAAATATTAAAACACTGAACATTTTTAAACAAGAATTTTAACAGGAATTAAAGGGAAAAAGCGAAACGGGTGAAAAAATATTTAAACCTAAGCGTTAGGTCATCAAACTTAGTTTGTAATCATACCTAAATTTAAGATGATGTCATTTTTAAATTTTAATTCCCACTTTTAAAAAATTTTAAAATTTCAAACCAAGGTTAAAAAATTTCCCTTTTAATTGGCAAAAATGGAAAATTTAATGGTTTTTAATGTGCCTTGAAACACTTTCGGAAGTACAAAATATTTAATTTTCCCGGGGAAAAAAATTAACATTGTAAATTGATTAGCCGGCAGTTGTTATTAAATTAAGGTCCTTAACTCAATTTTTGGAAAATCAAAATACTTGGTAAAAGTTTAAGAAAAATTTTCCCCTTTGGTGGAAAGGTCCCGATGTTTCAAATTATTTCAAAAAACAGCTTTGAAATTCATTACTTCAATTGAAAACTGTGAGAGTAAAAAAGGGTTTTAACTTCAAAATTTGTAAACCCTAAACCCATTGGAAAGTTTTAGGTTTACTTTTTTTAAAGTTTAAATTTAAAACTCCCCTTTTAGAAAATTATTGCATGGCCAAAACGGTTAGGTAATTTTAAAAACTTAATCAGTTGGGGAAACAAAAACTCGGGAAAGTTTAAGAAATGAACGTTTAACATTATTAAATTTTGGAGGTTTCAAATGTTTCCAAAAGTATTAAACCCTAAACGCTTTTGAAACCCCTTACCTTCAATCTAATGGTGAAGTCAAATATTGGGAAAACAGTTTAAAATAAACTCAACTATTTTTAAGAAGGGAATGGTTTTAACTTTTTTCCAGTAAAAACAACTTAAACCACTTGAACCATTATTCAGGCCAAAAACGGTTTGGGTGAAATGGGGTTTAAACCTTCAATGTAAAATTTTAAACACATCTGGAAAGTTTAAGAAATGAATTTACAGTTCCGGGTTGGAAAAACTTTTATTTTTTCCAAAGTTTTCAAGGCTTAATTTAATTTTTTAAAAAGTTTTAAACTCCCAATCTGAAAGTTAAAAACTCTAAAGCAGTTCTATTGGAAACCATTTTAAGTTAAGACTTTTTTCGTGAACTGTTTTAAAGTGCATTAACAAAACTCACTAATTTATGATTCAGCCTAATGTACTGGAATAGTTACTTCTAGTTTGAGCGTGAAAAATACGCTGTTAAAGAAATAATGTTAACAGTTTCCTTAGGAAACAGGTTCCCACGTTCAAAGTGATTTCACTTAACACGTTTGGGAAATATTACTTAACTCACTGTGAAAGTCAAATATGGTAAATTCAATTGAGGAAACCCTGACATTGGAAGTTTTTGGTTTAACTTTTCATGTGAAAACAAACTCACTTTTGACACCTAATTCAAGCAAAGGGGTATGGTGAAATAAGTCTTCACTCTATGTGTAAACATTAAACTCTGACAAGTTTTAAGAATAAACTTAACTTTTGGTAAAATCAGTCCACTTTGTAAAAGTTTTTCCCTTAATCACTTTTGAAATCATTTGTTTAAAATTTGAAGTAAAATAATTGAAAACTTCTATGTGAAATCACTGACCTTCTGGACATGTTTTAGAAGAATGTTAATTTCTGTGAATCAACTAAACCATTTAAATCTTTGGGCCCGAAATTGAAGTTATTAGTTACCTTCAACTTAACTCTTGTAAAAAATACTGGTAAACAGTTCTAAAGTAAACAGTACCCTTATGGTAAGAACTTGTGGATGGTTTCCCACTGTTTTCAAAGTGCATTCACTTAAACTCTTTTGAAATTAGTTAACAAACTAAGTTGAAGTCAAATATCTTAACTTCAGTTGAAACATAAACCCGACATAGTTTTTAAGAAATGACTGTTTGAAGTTTCCGGTGGAAAACAGTCACATGTACCAATTTTAGGCCTAAGGTTGGGAAAAAGGATTACTAAACTCTGATCTTAAACAAAATTATGAAACATCACATGTGAAATCCGTACCCTTATGGTTAGAACGTTTGGTGGTTCCCAACTATTTTCAACACTTACAAACTCACTTTTTGAAATCCCCATTACTTGCAATTACAAAAACTGAATTGTGAAAAATATCTTAAACAGTTGTAAACATGAAACCCTTCCATATGTTTGAAAACTGTTGGAACAGTTTCCCTGTTAAAAATGCATTCCACCAAACTACGTTTTTATCCTTTGAATACTTGGAAATCAGGTTATTAAACTCAATGTGAATCAAATATCTGAAACAGTCTAAATGTAACCCAGTTTAAGTAGAACTTTTGAGTTTCCAATGTTCAAAGGGTTTTCCAAATCTAAAGTTATTTTAGCCCTTGTGCAGTTATGAAATTGAGGAACTCAATAGTTTAAATGTTGAAACTCTGGAAAACTCAGCCTATTGAAATAGTACTGTTTGTTTAAGGCCTGAGTGGTATCGACTCGTTTACATCAATTAATAGCTAAAAGCATTACTGTGAAAAAGTTACTTGAAACTATGTTTAAAGTTAAAATCTCTGTATGGTTTAAATTTAAACCCAGTCCTATTTAAGAACTTTGAATTTCCAACTGTTTCAAGGGAAAACTCAAATTGATATAATAGTTAACTTCAGGGGAAACATCGATATGGTGAAATAATAGTCTTAACTCTAGTTGTGAACAGTAAAAACAGGCGACACATTTTACAAATAATTTTCAGCCATGAGTTTGGAAAACGTTACCAACTGTTTAAATAATTACACTTAATTAATTGAATATATAACTCATACCCAGTAAGTAAAATATGGTTAACTTTTATTGAATCACCTAAACCATTTAAAATTTTTTAATGTTCAAAAGTGACAGTTGATATTTAAAGTTTGAATTCAATTAACCATGAAAAACGGGTATTTGAAATAATGAGTAATTCTTTTAAACATTTACCGTGGAAAAGTTTTAAAAGTCTGAATTGAAAGTTCCGGTAACCAAGTTAAAAAGTTTGGATTCACAAATGTTTCTAGGTAAAATTTTAAAAAGTTATCCAATACCCTTAAGTAAAATGGAATGGTAATGTTTCAATGACTTAACTCGTACTAATTTAAAACTTTATGGTAAACTTTTTAAATGAATATTTTAACTTCATTGTGAAACCCACATATTCATCTAAATGTTTTATGGGAAATCAATTATTTGAATTCATTGTCAATGTAACCATGGAAACAGTCAAATATTGTTTAAGGCATGAACTGTTGGAACCAGTTTCCTTAGGTTAAAAACTCGTTAAATGTTTCCAACTGATTTAAGTAGCACCCATTCAAATGTTTAAGAACCCTTAATTCAATGTATAAAAAACTTAAAGTAAACTCTATAGTTAAATTCTGTATATTAAACTGATTGTGAATCAATAGTTTTAATTATGTTTTAACTATAACTTGGAAACCTATAATTACACAAAATGATTTAAGATTAACTGGTGTACTAGTTCATACTTAACCTAATTTTTTAAGTCAAAGTTGGTAAAGCAGTTTAATTGAACTCCTTTAACCAAAGGGTCAAATGTTAGAAAATGTTTATTGAAATCTTACTATAAGTTACCTTTGAATTTCTTGATTGAAATGCAATTCGAAATAAATTCTATTTAAATCTAGTTGATTTGGAAAATTTGATGTTTTTACAGTTATAATTTAACTTTTTGTGAAACAAAATCCGTATGTTATGAATAACTAAAAGTTAGGTGAAAACAACTTCAACTCTACTTACACCAGAATAAACTTGGAACAAGTTTTAAATGAATAACCTTAATACCTTAGGGTAAAACAAAGTGGTTCAACATTTCAAGATGCATACATCAAATACTTTAAATACTTAGTGATCACAATTTTTAGCAAAATCTAGTAACTTTTTCAAACACTGACACAACTTAAATGGTTAACGAATGTTTTATTTTGAAATTTCTTGAAACAACTAACTACTTTGTACAAAAGTTTTGATTGAAAAGTGTTGAGGAAGGGTACCTTACAAAGTAATGTTAAAACCTGAAACGTTCAAATTTACAAGTACCTTAGGTAAATTTCGTTAAACATTCTAAAATTGAATCAACTTATTTGAATGCTGTGGGTTGCAAGTCATTATTCAATTAATCAACTCATTTAATCTAATATTGAACCATGAAAACAAAGTGACATATTAAAGTATAACTGTATTTTGAATATTCCTTGTTACAAAGGTTTCAACATTAAAAATTTTTGAAGTCCTGGAGGGGCAAATAATTGATTAAACTTAATTTAGCTTAAATTTGTTTGGAAACATTTTTCCAATAAACCCAGTAAAGAAATGAAATGTTTTAAAGGTTTAATGTGAAACAAGCCCACAGTTAAAACTATTTTGGTTCCCAAATAGTTTTTGGGAAATAGTTATTACTTTTAATCCTAACTGTAATTGAAATACATTGAAACAGTTCTGAGAATAATTTCAACTTTATGTTTAAAGCCTGTGGATTCAATGTTTTTCACAGTACTACAGTGTTTAATCCTGTGTGGAAATCACTTACACTTTGTACAAACTGAAGTGGTGAAATCAAGAAAAATTGATTAAATATTAAATCCCAGTACTTTATTCAGAATTTTGGTGAACAACTTTAAAAAACTCAGTCCCATTAACTATTTGTGATTTCCACACTTGAAAGGAATTAATTAACACTCATAATTCCTTTAAGTAAAAATTTGTGAAGTTTAATGATTAAAAATAACTTTATTGAACATTTTTAGGTTACAAGTTTTACAAAGAAATTTACACCCTAAATTCCTGTTGGAAAAATACACTTTGGTACAAATTTGGAAAAGTCAATTATTAAAAAAGTTAAATTAAATCCCACCTTAGTAAGTATATGATATTTAAACAGTTTCTAGTGAAAATCACTCACTGTTGAAACGTTATTTCAGGCCAAAGTTTGGGTAAAAATACTTTAATCCTATGTGTAAAAGGAAAACATTGGAAAATTCTAAGTGAACTATTACTAGTTTCAAAACTTGAAAAGGTCACAATGTTTCAAAGAGCTTTTTCATCCTTGAAAATATGATTTTCATTTTCCTAATTTAATTTGAAATTAGTAAATTAATTGCTTAACTCTATTGGGGAACCAATACCTCTGGTAAAGATTTTGAATGTTGAACCAGTGTCCCATATGTTAACACTCAAATGTTTAAAAATAAAGGCACTTCAACCATAAACTCTTTAGGAAACCATTAATCAATTTATTATGAAATCATGAAACTCATGGTAACATTTATTGAAAACACTTGTACACATGTAACTGTTTAGAAGATAGACGTAAGTCATAAAATGAACTCACATGTGCAATTGATGTTCTGCCTTAACTGAATGTTAAATTAATAGTTACTCTATTTGAACTCTTTGGAAACATCTCTTAATGTTTAAGAATGATGTTTCCCAACGTTTTCGGTGGAAAAAGCTCAACTTTTTTAATAATTCAGTCATAAATAGTAGAAATTAATTATCCTTAACTTAGGTAAATACATTGAAAAACATTCTTAATTTTTCAGTGACCTTTGAAAAGTTTTGGGGGAATTTCCCAACTGTGTTTAAGTTATTTGCAAACAACGTTGAATTCATTAACTTCATCGACCAAAAGGTTGAAATCTAAGTCTTAACTTCTATGTGGAAACCATACCTCTGTAAACTGTTTTAAGGGAAAATGTTTAACATTTTTAAATTGAAAAGAGTTCACATGTTTGAAATAATTGCAACTGAATGTTTAAATTTAATGAGTTACTTCATGAAACGTTAGTAAATGTAATATTTAAAATGAATTGAAAACATTCCGTATTATGCTAAGAACTGTTTGAAATTTCGGTCCCAAGCACTTTGTAATAAATTAATTCATCAACCTTACTTGAATGTAAAATACTTGAATAGTTGTAAATAGTCAAATCTTAAAGTTTAAAATGTAATTTCCCATTTTTTGTCAAATAATTTTAACTGTTTTCTGAACAACCTAAACTTTTGAAATTATTGAGTATGGAAATATGAGTTGAATTAATGTTTAACCATTGAACATTTTACATTTTACAGAATAATGTTTTACACAGTACTGGTTGAAAGGTTCCTGTTAAAAAAAGTGTTCACACTTGAACAGTATTTTTCAGGCCAAATCAAATTAGTAAACTAAAAAACTCTGTAAAGAAATTCTAAAAAAAATTTAATCCCATTATGGTTAAGAACTGTTTGGATGGTTTCCCAACTGTTTTCAAGTCCTTCAACATTTTAAACTACTTTTTGAAATCCCTATTAACTTGCATTGGCAAACTAAGTTAGTTGAAACTCAATAGAGTCTTAACTCTATGTTGTGAAACCACTTGAAAAACATCGTGACATAGTTTTTTAAGAAATGACTGTTTTGAACAGTTTCCTAGTGGAAAACAAGCGTCACACATGTGTACACAAAGTATTTTCAGCCCTTGAAGCAGCGTTATGGTGAAATCAGGTTACCTTCAATCAAACCTGTGAAAGTCAAATACTCGGGTAAAGGTTCTAAATGATGAAACCCAGTCCCCTTATGGTTAAAACTGTTTGATGGTTTCCCAACTGTTTTTCAAAGTGCACTTCACATCTAAACTACTTTTGAAATCCCCTTTACTTGCAATGGCAAAACTAAGTTGATGAAACTCAATAGTCTTAACTTCTATGTTTGAAACCACTGAAAACATCGTGACATAGTTTTTAAGAAATGAACTGTTTTGAACAGTTCCTGGTGGAAAAAAGCGTCACACATGTGTAACAAAGTTATTTTCAGGCCCTGAAGCGCGTTATGGTGAATAGGTTACCTTCAACTCAACGCTGTGTAAGTAAAAATACTCTGGTAAAGCAGTTCCTAAATGAGAAACCCAGTACCCTTATGGTTAAGAACTGTTTCGATGGTTTCCACTGTTTTTCAAATGCAATTCAACATTTCAAACTCAGCGTTTGAAATTCTATTAGATTGCTGGGCAAACTGAAGTTGAGTTAAATTTAATGGTCTTAACTTCTATGTTGTGAAACACTTGAAACTACATCTCTGAATAGTTTTTCAGAAATGAACTTTTTTGGGAACAGTTTCCTGGTGGAAAACAAGGCCACAATTGTACACAAAGGAATTTCAGGCCCTGAAAGCTTATGGTGAAATAAGGTTCCCTTTTCCAACTCTAACCTGTTTTAAAGTCAAAAAACTATGGAAAAAAAAGTTTTTAAAATGATAAAACCCCCTAGTCCCCTTTTATGGTTAAGAACTTTTTGGATGGTTTCCAACTTTTTCATAGTGCACTTCACATCTTAAACTCATTTTTGAAATCCCCATTAACTTGCAATGGACAAAACTGAATTGGGAGGGGAAACCAAGAGTCTTAATTTCTATGTTGTAAACCCAACTTGAAACACTTCGTGAAAAAGTTTTTACAGAAATGAACTGTTTTGAACAGTTTCCTGGTGGAAAAAAAAGGGTACAATGTGTACACAAATTTGTTTTCACCCCCTTAAAAAGGTTTAGGGTAAAATTAAGTTACCTTCAACCCTAACTCTGGGGAAAGTCAAAATACTTGGAAAAAACATTTAAATAAAAAAAACCCCCTAAAATTTTATGGTTAAAAACCCGTTTGGAGGGTTTTCCCCAAACTTTTAAAAGTGAAATTAAACATCTAAACTCACTTTTAAAAACCCCCATTAATTGCATTGGGGAAAAAAACTGAAGTTGGGGAAAAATGAGTTTTTAATTTTATGTTGTAAAACCCCTTGAAACACATCTGGACATATTTTTTTACAGAAATGAACTGTTTTGAACATTTTCCCTGGTGGAAAAAAAGGGCCGTCACAATGTGAAAAACAAAGTTTTTTAACCCCCTTGAAAGTTTTAGGGTAAAATAAGGTTACCTTCAACTCTAACCTGGGGAAAGTCAAAATACCGGGAAAAGGCAGTTCTAAATGATAAAAACCCCCAGTACCCTTATGGGTTAAGAACTGTTTGATGGTTTCCAAAACTGTTTTTAAAAAGTGAATTCAAAATCTCAAACTCACTTTTAAAAATTCCTTTGTTGCTTTGGGGAAAAAAACTAAAGTTGGGGAATTTTTAATGAGTCTTAACTTCTATGTTGTAAAAACCCTTTTTTGAAAAACATCGCGAATTTTATTTTTTTCAAAAATGAACTGTTTTGAACTTTTTCCTTGGGGGAAAAAACAAGGCCAAAAATGTGTACAAAAAGGAAATTTTCAGGCCCTGAAACCCCGTATGGTGAAATGGTTCCCCAACCTAACGTTTGTAAAGTCAAAATACTCTGGTAAAAGCAGTTCAAAATGATGAAATCCCCAGTCCCCCAAATGGTTAAGAAACTGTTTGGAGGGTTTTCCCCCAACCCTTTTTTTCAAAGTGCACTTAAATTTATTTTAAACTCACTTTTTGAAACCCCCACTTCCTTTTTGGGCCAAAATTTTTAAGTTGAGGAAACCCAATGAGTCTTAACTTCTATGTTGTAAAAAAACTTGAAAAACATCGTTAAAATTTTTTTACAGAAATGAACTTTTTTGGGAAAAATTTTTCCCCCTTGGTGGAAAACAAGGGTCACAATGTGTACACAAAGTTTTTTCGGGGCCCTTAAAAAAGTGTTAAAGGTAAAATTAAAGGGTTACCTTAACTTTTAACCCTGTAAAGTAAAAAAATACTCTGGAAAAAGGCAGTTCTAAATGATGAAACCCCCGGGAATTTTTAGGGTTTTAAGAACTTTTTGGGATGGTTTCCCAACTTTTTTTCAAAGTGAAATTAAACATTTTAAACTCATTTTTAAAAAAACCCCCATTAATTGAAAGGGGCAAAACTGAAGTTGATTTAAATTTAAGGGAGTCTTAACTTATTTTTGGAAACAATTTTTAAAACATCTCCCAATATTTTTTTACAGAAATGAACTGTTTTGAACAGTTTCCGGGGGAAAAAAAGGGCGTCACAAATGTGTACACACAAATTTATTTTTTCCCCCCTGAAACGTTATGGGGGTTTTTAAGGTTCCCTTCAACTTAACCTTTGAAAGTCAAAATATTTGGTAAAAGCAGTTCTAAATGATGAAACCCCAGTCCCCCTTTATGGTTAAGAACTTTTTGGGATGGTTTCCCAACTGTTTTCAAAGTGAAACCCCCAAATCTCAAACTCATTTTTTAAAAATTTCCATTGATTTGCTTTGGGGAAAAAAACCAAAGTTGATTTAATTTTTAATGAGTCTTTAACTTTTTAGGGTTGTGAAACCACTTGAAAAACATCGCACATAGTTTTTTACAGAAATGAACGGGTTTTGAACAGTTTCCGGTGGAAAACAAGGGGGCCACACATGTGACAAAAAGGGTTTTTTTCAGGCCCTGAAACGCGTTATGGGGGGAAATAAGGTTACCTTCAACCAAACCTTGAAAAAGTCAAAAACTATTGGTAAAACAGTTTTTAAATAAAAAAAAATTCCCAGTCCCCCTTTATGGTTAAGAACTGTTTGAGGGTTTTTCCCAACTTTTTTCAAAGTGCACTTCACATCTTAAACTAAAATTTTTTTGAAATCCCCATTAACTTGCAATGGAAAAAAACTGAAGTTGGGGGAAACCCAAATGATTTCCCAACTCTATGTTTGTGAAACCATTTTAAAACTTCGTTAATATTTTTTTACAGAAATGAACGTTTTAAAAATTTTTTCCGGGTTGGAAAAAAAAGGGCGGCCACACATGTTTTACACAAAGTAAATTTTCGGCCCTGAAACGCTAATATGGTAAAATTTGGGTTACCTTCAACTTAACTTTTGGGGAAATTTTTCAAAATTTTGGAAAAAACATTTCAAAAATGATAAAACCCCAGTACCCTTATGGTTAAGAACTGTTTGAGGGTTTTCCCCCAACCTTTTCCCAAAGTGAAATTAAACATTTTAAACTCATTTAAAAAAACCCCCATTAATTCGGGGAAAAAAACTGAAGTTGATTTAATTTTTAATGAGCTTAATTCCTATTTTTGGAAAACTTGAAACACATCGGGAATATTTTTTACAGAAATGAACTGTTTTGAACAGTTTCCTGGTGGAAAAAAAGGGCCGTCACAATGTGTACAAAAAATTTGTTTTCACCCCCTTAAAAAGGTTAGGGTAAAATAAGGTTACCCTTAAACCCCCTAACCTTTGGAAAGTAAAAAACCTGGAAAAAACAGTTCTAAATGATAAAACCCCAGTCCCCTTTATGGTTAAGAACTGTTTGAGGGTTTTCCCCCAACCCTTTTTCAAAGTGAAATTAACATTTTAAACTCACTTTTAAAATTTTATTAATTGAAAGGGGCAAAAACTGAAGGGGATTTAATTTTTAATGAGTCTTAACTTCTATGTTGTAAAACCCACTTAAAAACACTTCTGGCATAAAAGTTTTACAAAATGAACTTTTTTTGAAAAGTTTCCCGGTGGAAAACAAGGGTCACAAATGTTTTAACAAAATTTAATTTTCGGTCCCTAAAAACCCCTTTATGGTGAAATAAGTTTCCCCTTTTCAACTTAACCTGTGTAAAGTCAAAATACTTGGAAAAAAACATTTCAAAAATGATAAAACCCCAGTCCCCTTTTTAATGGTTAAGAACTGTTTGAGGGTTTTCCAACTTTTTTCAAAGTGCACTTCACATTTTAAAACCTTCCACTTTTGAAATCCCCATTAATTTTGCAATGGAAAAAAACTGAAGTTGAGGAAACTCAATGAGTCTTAACTTCTATGTTGTAAAACCCAATTTTAAAACATCTGGACAAAATTTTTTTACAGAAATGAACTGTTTTGAACATTTTCCCGGGTGGAAAACAAGCCGCCACAATTTTACACAAATTTGTTTTCGGGCCCTTAAAAAGGTTTAAAAGGTAAATTTCAGGTTCCCTTTCAACTCAACCCTTGGAAAGTCAAAATACTCTGGAAAAAGGCAGTTCTAAAATGATAAAAACCCCCAGTCCCCCTTATGGTTAAGAACTTTTTTGAGGGTTTTCCCCAACTTTTTTTAAAAGTGAAATTCAACATCTCAAACCCCATTTTTTAAAAAATTCCATTGATTGCTTTGGGGAAAAAAACTAAAGTTGGGGGAATTTTTAATGAGTTTTAACTTCTATGTTGTAAACCCCCAAATTTGAAAACATGGGACATGGGTTTTTTACAGAAATGAACTGTTTTGAACAGTTTCCTGGGGGAAAAACAAGGCGTCACACATGTGTACACAAAGTTATTTTCAGGCCCTGAAACCCCTTATGGTGAAATAAGGTTACCTTCAACTCTAACGCTGTGTAAAGTCAAAATACTTTTGGAAAAAAGGGGCCCCTAAATGATGAAATCCCCAGAATTTTATGGTTAAGAACTTTTTTGATGGTTTCCAAACTGTTTTAAAAAGTGCACTTCACATCAAAAACCACTTTTAAAACTCCCCTTTTAACTTGCAAGGGACAAAAACCCAAGTTGAGTGAAACCCCAATGAGTCTTAATTTTCTATGTTGTGAAACCATTTTTAAATACACTATGCAAAATTTTTTTTACAAAAATGAATTTGTTTTAAAAACAGTTTCCTGGGGGAAAAAACAAGCCGTCCCTTTAATGTGTACAAAAAAGTGATTTTCGGGCCCCAAAACGCTTATGGTAAAATTTAAGGTTACCTTCAATTTAAACCCCCTTTGAAAAGTCAAAATACTCTGGTAAAAGCAGTTCAAAAATGATGAAATCCCAGACCCTTATGGTTAAGAACTTTTGAGGGTTTTCCCCAACTGTTTTCAAAGTGCACTTCAAATCTCAAACTCATTTTTTGAAATCCACTTGACTTGCTTTTAAAAATTCTAAAGTTGAGAAAAACCCTTCCAATGAGTTTTTAACTTCTTGTTGTGAAACCACTTAAAAAAAACATCAGCACATGGGTTTTTTACAGAAATGAACTTTTTTGAAATTTCCTGGTGGAAAACAAGGGTCACACATGTGTACACAAAGTTTTTTCGGCCCGGGAAACGTTTTATGGTGAAATAAGGTTACCTTCAACTCTAACGCTGTGTAAAGTCAAAATACTCTGGAAAAAGGGCAGTTCAAAAATGATGAAATCCCCAGCCCCCTTTTTGGGTTAAGAACTGTTTTGGAGGGTTTTCCCCAACTTTTTTTCAAAGTGCACTTCAAATTTTAAACTCACTTTTGAAATCCCCTTAACTTGCATTAAAAAAAAACTAAAGTTGAGGAAACTCAATGAGTCTTAACTTCTATTTTTGGAAACCATTTAAAACATCGGCGACATAGTTTTTTTACAGAAATGAACTTTTTTGAACAGTTTCCTGTTGGAAAAAAGGGCCCCCAAACACATGTTTTACAAAAAGGGTTTTTTTGGGGGTCCTGAAACGCTGCTATGGTGAAATAAGGTTCCCTTCAACTTAACGTTTGTGTAAAGTCAAAATACCTTGGTAAAAGCAGTTCAAAAATGATAAAACTCTAGTACCCCCTTATGGTTAAGAACTTTTTGGGATGGTTTCCCAACTGTTTTTCAAAGTGCATTTCCCAAATTTTAAACTCACTTTTTTGAAATCCCCTTAACTTGAAAGGGGCCAAAACTAAAGTTGAGGAAAATTTCCAATGAGTCTTAATTTCTTTTTTTTGGAAACCATTTTAAAAAACATCTGCTTCATATTTTTTTCGGGAAATGAACTGTTTTGAACATTTTCCCCTGGGGGAAAAAAAGGGCCGTCCCACATGTGTACAAAAAATTTATTTTCAGGCCCCCTGAAACGCCAAGTATGGGGGAAATAAGGTTACCTTCAACTCTAACGCTGTGTAAAGTCAAAAAAATTTGGTAAAAGCAGTTCAAAAAGGGATGAAATCCCCAGTACCCCTTATTTAAGAACTTTTTGGGATGGCCCTTAAAACTGTTTTTCAAAGTGCACTTCAATATCTCAAACTCATTTTTTGAAACCCAAATTTGATTTGGGCTTTGGGGCCAAATTTTAAAATTTGGGAGTGAAACTCAATGAGTTTTTAACTTCAAAGGTTGTGAAACCACTTGAAAACATCAGCGACATAGTTTTTACAGAAATGAACTGTTTTAAAAACATTTTCCCCTGGGGGAAAACAAGGCGTCACAATGTGTACAAAAAGGGTTTTTTCGGTCCCCTGAAACGTGTTATGGTGAAATAAAGCTCCCTTAACCCCTAACCCCGTGAAAAAGTCAAAATACTCTGGAAAAAGGGTTCCCAAAATGAGGGAAATCCCAGAATTTTATGGTTAAGAACTGTTTGAGGGTTTTCCCCCAACTTTTTTTCAAAGTGCATTTTTACATCTTAAACCCCATTTTTGGAAATCCCCATTAACTTGCAATGGAAAAAAACTGAAGTTGAGTGAAACTCAATGAGTCTTAACTTCTATGTTGTAAAAACCACTTTAAATACATTTTGCAATAGTTTTTTACAGAAATGAACTGTTTTGAACTTTTTCCTTTGGAAAACAAGCCGTCACACATGTTTTACACAAAGTGTTTTTGGGGCCCTTTGAAACCCCTTTATGGTAAAATTTAAGGTTCCCTTCAATTTAAACCCTTTTTGGAAAGTCAAAATACTCGGGGTAAAAGCAGTTCTAAATGAGAAATCCCCAGTCCCCTTTTATGGTTAAGAACTTTTTGGGAGGGTTTTCCCCAAACTTTTTTTCCCCAAAGTGAAATTAAAATATCTCAAACTAAACTTTTAAAATTTCCATTGATTGCTTTGGGGAAAAAAACCAAAGTTGATTTAATTTTTAATGAGTCTTAACTTCTATGTTGTAAACCCAACTTGAAAAACATCGGACAAAGTTTTTACAGAAATGAACTGTTTTGAACATTTTCCCTGGTGGAAAAAAAAGGGCCGTCACACATTTTACACAAAGTTTTTTCAGGCTTAAAAAGGCCTTTAGGGTAAAATGGTTACCTTCAACTCTAACCTGGGGAAAATTTTTAAAAAATACTCTGGAAAAAGGCAGTTTTTAAATGATAAAAACCCCAGTCCCCCTTTTTGGTTAAGAACTTTTTGGGATGGTTTCAACTGTTTTTCAAAGTGCATTTAACATTTTAAACCTATTTTTTAAAACCCCCCCATTAATTGAAAGGGGAAAAAAACTGAATTTGGGATTTAATTTTTAATGAGTTTTTAACTTCTATGTTGTGAAACCATTTTAAAACTTTCGTAATAGTTTTTACAGAAATGAACTGTTTTGAAAAGTTTCCTTTTGGAAAAAAAGGGCCTACACATGTTTTCACAAAGTGATTTTCGGCCCCCTTGAAACCCCAAGTATGGGGTTTTAAGGTTACCTTCAACTTAACCTTGAAAAGTAAAAATACTTTTGGTAAAAGCAGTTTTTAAAAATGATGAAACCCCCATACCCTTATGGTTAAGAATTTTTTTGGGATGGTTTCCTCCGTTTTTCAAAGTGCATTCCATTTTAAACTAAATTTTTTAAAACCCCCCATTAATTGAAAGGGGAAAAACTGAATTTTAGGAATTTTTAATGAGTCTTAACTTCTATGTTGTAAACAATTTAAAACATCTGTAAAAGTTTTTACAGAAATAACTGTTTTGAACAGTTTCCTGGGGGAAACAAGCCCACAAAATTGTGTACACAAATTTGTTTTCGGGCCCTTAAAAAGTTTTATGGTAAATTTTTTGGACCTTCAATTTAAAACCCCCTTTTGGAAAGTAAAAAATACTCGGGAAAAAGGCAGTTCAAAAATGATAAACCCCCCAGTACCCTTATGGTTAAGAACTGTTTGGAGGGTTTTCCCCCAATTTTTTTTTAAAAAGTAACCCAACATCTCAAACTCACCTTTTAAAAATTCCCTATTGAGTTGCATTGGGCAAAAACTGAAGTTGAGTTAAATTTAATGAGTCTTAACTTCAAAAGTTGTGAAATCACTTGAAACACATCTGCGACATATTTTTTTACAGAAATGAACGTTTTGAACAGTTTCCTGGTGGAAAAAAAAGGGCCCTACACATGTGTACAAAAAATTTAATTTTCAGGCCCGGGAACGTTTAATGGTAAAATAAGGTTCCCTTCAACCTAACGCTGTTAAAGTAAAAAATACTTGGAAAAAAAGAGTTCTAAATGATAAAACCCCCAGAATTTTTATGGTTAAGAACTGTTTGGAGGGTTTTCCCCAACTTTTTTTCAAAGTGCACTTCAATTTTTAAACTCATTTTTTAAAATCCCATTAACTTGCAAATGGTTTAAAAACTGAATTTTAGTGAAACTCAATGAGTCTTAACTTATGTTGTGAAACCATTTTAAACACTTCTCAAAATTTTTTTTACAGAAATAACTGTTTTGAACAGTTTCCTGGGGGAAAAAAAAGGGCCGCCACACATGTGTACACAAAGTAAATTTTCGGGCCCCTGAAACCCTTTTATGGTAAAATTTGGGTTCCCCAACCCTTAACTTGGAAAGTCAAAATACTTTGGAAAAACATTTCAAAAATGATAAAATCCCCAGTACCCTTATGGTTAAGAACTGTTTGAGGGTTTTCCCCCAACTTTTTTCAAAGTGAAATTAACATCTCAAACTCCCCCTTTTAAAATTTCCCAATTAATTGAAAGGGGAAAAAAAACTGAAGTTGATTTAAATTTTAATGAGTCTTAACTTCATGTTGTGAAACCATTTTTAAAAACTTTAAAGGCTATGTTTTTACAGAAATGAACTTTTTTTAACATTTTCCCTTGGGGAAAAAAAGGGCCGAAACACATGTGTACAAAAAAGTAAATTTTCGGGCCCTTTAAAACCAAGTATTAAAATTTGGGTTCCCTTTCAACTTAACTTTTTGGGGAAAGTAAAAAATACTCTGGAAAAAAGAGTTCTAAATGATAAACCCCCCAAACCCCTTTATGGTTAAAAACCCTTTGGAGGGTTTTCCCCCAACTGTTTTTCAAAGTGCATTAAACATTTTAAACCCTCCCCTTTTAAAACCCCCAATTAATTGAAAGGGGCAAAACTGAAGGATTTAAAAATAAAATCTTAACTTCTTTTGTTGTGAAACCACTTGAAACACTTCGGGGCGATATAGTTTTACAGAAATGAACTGTTTTGAACAGTTTCCTGGTGGAAAACAAGGGTCACACATGTGTACACAAAGTGAATTTCGGGCCCTAAAACCCCGTATGGTGAAATAAGAATACCTTCAACTCTAACTCTGTGTAAAGTCAAAATATTATGGTAAAAACATTTCTAAATGATAAAATCCCCCCTTTATGGTTAAGAACTGTTTGAGGGTTTTCCCCAACTATTTTTCATAGTGCACTTCACATCTTAAATTTCACTTTTGAAACCCAATTTAACTTGCAATGGAAAAAAACTGAAGTTGAGTGAAATTAAATGAGTCTTTAATTTTCAATGTTGTGAAACCACTTTAAATACATCTGCAATAGTTTTACAAAAAATGAACTGTTTTAAAATTTTTCCCCGTTGGAAAACAAGCCGTCACACATGTGTACACAAAGTGATTTTCGGCCCTTGAAACCCCGTGGGGGATTTGGTTACCTTCAACTGTAACTCTTGAAAGTCAAAATTTGGTAAAAGCAGTTCTAAAGATGAAACCCCAGTCCCCCTTTATTTAAGAACTGTTTTGTGAGGGTTTTTCCACTGTTTTTAAAAAGTCCCTTTCAACATCTCAAACTAAATTTTTTTAAAATTTCCATTGATTGCTTTGGGGCCCAAAACTAAAGTTGATTTAATTTTTAATGAGTCTTAACTTCTATGTTTGTGAAACCACTTGAAAACACCCAACATATTTTTTTACAGAAATGAACGGGTTTTTGAACATTTTCCCGGTGGAAAACAAGGCGTCACACAGTGTAACAAAGTAATTTTCAGGCCCTGAAACCGCATGGTGAAAAAAGGGTCCCCTTCAACTCTAACCTGTGTAAAGTCAAAAAAAGGGGTAAAAAATTTCTAAATAAAAAAAAACCCCCAGTCCCCTTTTTTATGGTTAAGAACTGTTTGATGGTTTCCCAACTTTTTTCAAAGTGCACTTCACATTTTTTAAACTCACTTTTTGAAATCCCATTAATTTGGGAAATGAAAAAAACTAAATTTGGGAGGAAACTCAATGAGTCTTAACTTCAATGTTGTAAAAACCATTTTTAAATAAAATCTGCACATATTTTTTTACAGAAATGAACTGTTTTGAACAGTTTCCTTTGGGAAAAAACAAGCCGTCACACATTTTACACAAAGTGATTTTCGGCCCCTTTTGAAAGGGGCCAAATATGGTAAAATTTAAGGTTCCCTTTCAACTTAACCTTTGAAAGTCAAAATACTCTGGTAAAAGAGTTCTAAATGATGAAATCCCCAGTCCCCCTTTAGGGTTTAAAGAACTTTTTTGGGGATGGTTTCCCAACTTTTTTTCAAAGTGCCCTTAAACATTTTAAACTCATTTTTTGAAATCCAATTAACTTTGAAAGGGGCCAAAACTAAATTTGGGAGTGAAACCTATTTTTAACTTATGTTGTGAAACCACTTTTAAAAACATCCCCACATATTTTTTTACAGAAATGAACTTTTTTTTGAACATTTTCCCTTTTGGAAAAAAGGGCGTCACACATGTGTAAAAAAAGGGGATTTTTCGGGCCCCCTAAAACCCCGTTATGGTGAAATAAGGTTACCTTCCCCAACTCTAACGCTTTTAAAGTAAAAAATTACTCTGGTAAAAAGAGTTCAAAAATGATGAAACCCCAGAATTTTATGGTTAAGAACTGTTTGATGGTTTAAAACTGTTTTTCAAAGTGCATTAAATTTTAAACTCACTTTTGAAATCCCCTTAACTTGAAAGGGGAAAAAAAACTAAAGTTGAGTAAAAACTCAATGAGTTTTTAATTTTATGTTGTGAAAACTTAAAACATCTGCACATAGTTTTTTACAGAAATGAACTGTTTTGAACAGTTTCCGGGTTGGAAAAAAAGGGCCACACATGTGTACACAAAGTAAATTTCGGGCCCTAAAACGCTGTATGGTAAAAAAAGGGTTCCCTTTTCAACTCTAACCTGAAAAAGTAAAAAATACTTGGTAAAAATTCTAAATGATAAAATCCCCAGTCCCCTTTTATGGTTAAGAACTGTTTGAGGGTTTTCCCCCAACTTTTTTAAAAAGTGCACTTTACATCTTAAACTAAACTTTTGAAACCCCCAATTAATTTGGGAATGGAAAAAAAACTGAATTTGGGAGGGGAAATTCAATGAGTTTTAACTTTTATGTTGTAAAACCATTTTAAATACTTTCGATATAGTTTTTTACAAAAAATGAACATTTTTTAAAAGTTTCCTTTTTGGGAAAACAACCCGGGCCACAATGTGTACACAAAGTGATTTTCGGGGCCCTTTTGAAACCCAAGTATGGTAAAATTTAAGGTTCCCTTTAACCCTTAACCTTGAAAGTAAAAAATACCTGGTAAAAGAGTTCTAAATGATGAAATCCCATCCCTTTTTTATGGTTAAGAATGTTTGGAGGGTTTTCCCCAAACTGTTTTTTAAAAAAGTGAAATTCAAATCTCAAACTAAACCTTTTAAAATTTCCCATTGATTGCTTTGGGGAAAAAACTAAAGTTGATTTAAATTCAAGAGTCTTAATTTTATGTTGTGAAATACTTGAAACACATCTCGCGCTTTAATTTTTTTACAAAAATGAACTTTTTTTAACATTTTCCCTGGGGGGGAAAAACAAGGCGCCACACATGTGTACAAAAAGGGACCCCGGGCCCCCGGGAAACGCTTTTGGTGAAATAATTACCTTCAACTCTAACCTGTGTAAAGTCAAAATATTTGGAAAAAAAACATTTCAAAAATGATAAAATCCCCAGTCCCCTTTTATGGTTAAGAACTTTTTTGGAGGGTTTTCCCAACTTTTTTCATAGTGCATTTTCCATTTTAAACTCATTTTTTGAAATCCCCATTAATTTGGGAAATGGAAAAAAACTGAAGTTGGGGAAACTCAATGAGTCTTAACTTCAATGTTGTAAAACCCATTTTAAAACATCTGGACATATTTTTTACAGAAATGAACTTTTTTTGAACAGTTTCCTGGGGGGAAAAAAAGGGCCGCCACACATGTGTACAAAAAGGGAAAATTTTCCCCCCTTTGAAAGCGTATGGTAAAATTTAAGGTTACCTTCAACTTCCCTTTGAAAGTCAAAATACTTGGAAAAAAACAGTTCTAAATGATGAAACCCCCGGTACCCTTATGGTTAAGAACTGTTTGGAGGGTTTTCCCCAACTGTTTTTCAAAGTGCCTTTAAACATTTTTAAACTCACTTTTAAAAACCCCCCTTTTAATTTTGAAAGGGGCCAAAACTAAAGTTGAGTGAAACTCAATGAGTCTTAATTTCCTATGTTGTAAAAACCACTTGAAAAACATCGTAATAGTTTTTACAAAAATGAACTTTTTGGGAAATTTTTTCCTGGTGGAAAAAAAAGGGCCTACACATGTGGTTTTAACCCAAACCAAAGGTTGGTTTTTTTGGGGTTTTCTTGAAAAGGTTTTAAAATGATAAAATTCAAAAAGGTTTAAAACCTTAATTTAAAATTCTGTGGAAAAGTAAAAATACCGGGAAAAGGGAGTTCTAAATGAGGGAAACCCCCTACCCCTTTATGGTTAAGAACTTTTTTGAGGGTTTTCCCCCAACTGTTTTTTAAAGTGCACTTAACATTTTAAACTCATTTTAAAAAAACCCCCTTTCCCGGGGTTTTTTTGGAAAAAAAAACCAAAGTTGAGTGAAACTCAAAAGTTTTAACTTCGTTGTGAAACCTTTTTAAAACACCCTTACATATTTTTTTAAGAAATGAACTGTTTTAACAGTTTCCGGGTTGGAAAAAAAGGGCCCACACATGTGTACAAAAGTTTTTTTCAGGCCCTGAAACGTTTATGGTGAAAAAAGGGTTCCCTTTCCCAACTTTTAACGTTTGTGTAAAGTAAAAAATATTTGGTAAAAGCAGTTTTAAATGATGAAACCTGGAATTTTTATGGTTAAGAACTTTTTTGGTTTGGTTTCCCAACTTTTTTTCAAAGTGCCCCCCCCAAATTTTAAACTCCCCTTTTGAAATCCCCTTAATTAAAATTAAAAAACTAAATTTGGGAGGAACCAATGAGTCTTAACTTCTATGTTTAAAAACCATTTGAAACACATCTTAATAGTTTTTACAGAAATGAACTGTTTTGAACAGTTTCCTCGGAAAAAAGGGCCGTCACAAATGTTTTACAAAAAGGGAAATTTTCGGGGCCCTGAAACGCTGGGGGAAAATTGGGTTTAAACCTTAACTCTAACCTGGGGAAAGTCAAAATACTCGGGAAAAGATTTTAAAAAATGATGAAACCCCAGAAATTTTTTATGGTTAAGAACTGTTTCGATGGTTTCCCAAACTTTTTTTCAAAGTGATTAACATTTCAAACTAAACCTTTTTAAAATTTCCCTAAAAGTTGCATTGGGAAAAAAACTGGTTAAAATTTAAATTTTTAATGAGTCTTAATTTTATGTTTGTAAAACCCTTTTTGGAAACCCCTTCCCCCTTAATGGGTTTTTTTTAAAAATGAACTGTTTTGAACAGTTTCCTGGGGGAAAAAACAAGGCGTCACAAATGGGTACACAAAGTGAATTTAAAGGCCCTGGAAACCGCTATGGTGAAATAAGGTTCCCTTTTCAACCTAACGCTGTGTAAAGTCAAAATACTATGGTAAAAAAGTTCTAAATGATAAAACCCCCAGTCCCCTTTTAGGGTTAAGAACTTTTTGGGAGGTTTTCCCCAACTGTTTTCATAGTGCACTTAATTTTTAAACTCATTTTTTGAAATCCCATTAATTTGGGAAATGGAAAAAAACTGAAGGGGAGGGGAAACTAAATGAGTTTTTAACTTCTATGTTGTAAAACCCATTTGAAACACATCTGTGACATATTTTTTTACAGAAATGAACTGTTTTGAACAGTTTCCTGGTGGAAAACAAGGCCACACAGTGTACACAAAGAAAATTTTTGGGGCCCTGAAAAGTGTTATGGTAAAAATAAGGTTACCTTCAACTCTAACGCTGTGAAAAAGTCAAAATACTATGGAAAAAACAGTTCTAAATGATAAAATCCCCAGTCCCCTTATGGTTAAGAACTGTTTGATTTTCCCCCAACCCTTTTTTTCATGGGCATTTTCCATCTTAAACTAAATTTTTGAAATCCCCATTAATTTTGCAAGGGAAAAAACTGAAGTTGAGGGGAAACCCAATGAGTTTAACTTCTATGTTGTAAACCACTTGAAAACATCGGGCTTTAATTTTTTTGGTACAGAAATGAACTGTGGAACAGTTTCCTGGGGGAAAAACAAGCCTCACACATGTGTACCAAAGTTGTTTTCGGGTCTTGAAAATTTTATGATGAATTAGGTTACCTTCAACCAAACTCTGTGGAAAGTAAAAAATACCTGGTAAAGGCAGTTCAAAAATGATAAAAACCCCCAGTAAAATTCTTTTTTGGTTAAGAACTTTTTGGGAGGGTTTTCCCCCAAACTTTTTTTCAAAGTGCACTTCAACATCTCAAACTCACTTTTTAAAACCCCCCTTTAACTTGAAAGGGGCCAAAACTAAAGTTGAGGAAACTCAATAAGTCTTAACTTCTATGTTTAAAAACTACTTAAAAAACACATCGGAATAGTTTTTAAGAAATAAACTTTTTTTTAACATTTTCCCTTTGGTGGAAAACAACCCGCCACACATGTGTACACAAAGTTTTTTTCAAGGCCCTGAAACGCTGCTATGGTAAAATTTGGGTTCCCTTTTCAACTTCCTTGAAAGTAAAAATACTCTGGTAAAAGCAGTTCTAAATGATGAAATCCCCAAATTTTATGGTTAAGAATTTTTTTTGATTTTTTCCCCAAACTGTTTTCAAAGTGAAATTAAACATTTTAAACTAAATTTTTAAAACCCCCCTTTTGGGTTGAAAGGGGCAAAACTGAAGTTGATTTAATTTTTAATGAGTCTTAACTTCTATGTTTAAAAACCACTTGAAAAAATCTTTGATAAAATTTTTTTTTACAGAAATGAACTGTTTTGAACATTTTCCCCTGGTGGAAAAAAAGGGCGTCAAATTACGTGTACACAAATTTTTTTTTCCGGGGCCCTGAAACGCTGCTTTTGGTAAAATTAAGGTTCCCCTTCAACTCTAACGCTGTGTAAAGTCAAAATACTCTGGAAAAAACAGTTCTAAATGATAAAATCCCCAGTCCCCCTTATGGTTAAGAACTTTTTTGGAGGGTTTTCCCCAAACTTTTTTTAAAAAAGTGAAATTAAACATTTAAACTAAACCTTTTAAAACCCCCCATTAAGTTGAAAGGGGAAAAAAACTGAAGTTGATTTAATTTTTAATGAGTCTTAATTTTATGTTTGAAACCATTTTGAAACACATCTTGAATATTTTTTTTACAGAAATGAACTGTTTTGAAAGTTTCCTGGGGGGAAAAAAAAAGGGCCCCCAAACAAATGTGTACAAAAATTTAATTTTGGGGGCCCGGGAAATGCTTTTGGGGGAAATTAAGGTTACCTTCAACTCTAACGCTGTGAAAAAGTCAAAATACTCTGGTAAAAGCAGTTTCTAAATAAATGAAACCCCAGTACCCTTATGGTTAAGAACTTTTTTGAGGGTTTTCCCCCAAACTTTTTTTCAAAGTGAAATTTTCCAAATTTAAAAACTAAACCTTTTAAAATTTCCATTGATTGCTTTGGGGCCCAAAACTAAAGTTGAGAAAAATGAGTCTTAATTTTGGGGGTTGTGAAACCACTTGAAACACATTTTCATAAAAATTTTTTTACAGAAATGAACTGTTTTAAAAATTTTTTCCTGGTGGAAAACAAGGGGGCCAAAAATTGTACACAAAGAGAAATTTCGGGGCCCTGAAACGCTGTTTATGGTGAAATAAGGTTAACTTAACTCTAACCTGGGGAAAAGTCAAAATACTCGGGAAAAAAGCATTTTAAAAATGATGAAATCCCCAGTACCCTTATGGTTAAGAACTTTTTCCCGAGGGTTTTCCCCCAAAATTTTTTTCAAAGTGAATTCAACATCTCAAACTCCCCTTTTTAAAATTTCCCTAATGAGTTGCATTGGGCAAATACTGAATTTGGGAGTTAAATTTAATGAGTCTTAACTTCTAGGGTTGTAAAAACCCTTGAAACACTTCGCAATATTTTTTTACAGAAATGAACGGGTTTTGGGAAAGTTTCCTGGTGGAAAACAAGGCGTACACATGTGTACAAAAAAGTGAATTTCAGGCCCGGGAAACACGCTTTTGGTGAAATAAGGTTACCTTCAACCTAACGCTGTGAAAAAGTCAAAAATACATGGTAAAAACAGTTTAAATGAAAAAAACCCCCAGAAAATTTTTTTTGGTTTAAAGGGAACTTTTTGGGAGGGTTTTCCCCCAACTGTTTTTCATAGTGCACTTCACATTTTTAAACTCATTTTTTGGAAATCCCCATTAATTCCCAATGGAAAAAACTGAAGTTGAGTGAAACTCAATGAGTCTTAACTTCTTGTTGTAAAAACCACTTGAAACACATCTGTGACATATTTTTTTTACAGAAATGAATTGTTTTGAACAGTTTCCTGGTGGAAAACAAGGCGTCACACATTTTACACAAAGAGTTTTTCGGCCCTGAAATGTTTATGGTGAAAAAAGGGTTCCCTTTTCAACTCTGACGCTGTGTAAAGTCAAAATACTTCTGAAAAACAGTTCAAAAATGATGAAATCCCCAGTACCCTTATGGTTAAGAACTTTTTGGGATTTTTTCCCCCAACTTTTTTTCATAGTGCACTTCAATCTTAAACTCATTTTTTGTAATCCCCATTAACTTGCAATGTAAAAAACTGAAGTTGAGTGAAACTAAAATGAGTCTTAACTTTATGTTGTAAAAACCACTTGAAACACATCTGTGACATATTTTTGGGTACAGAAATGAACTGTGTTGAAATTTCCTGGTGGAAAACAACCCAAGCCACATGTGTACACAAAGTTGTTTTCGGGTCTTAAAAATTTTTTGGATGAATTCAGGTTACCTTCAACTCAAACTCTGTGGAAAGTCAAAATACTCTGGTAAAGGAGTTCTAAAATGATAAAACCCCCCAGCCCCCTTTTATGGTTAAGAACTGTTTGATGGTTTCAACTGTTTTTCAAAGTGCACTTCAACATCTCAAACTCATTTTTAAAAAACCCCTTTAATTTGCTTTTAAAAATCAAAAAGTTGGGGAAAAACCAAGTCTTAACTTCTATGTTGTGAAACCACATAAAAAACATCAGTTTTAATGGGTTTTTTATAGAAATGAACTGTTTTAACAGTTTCCTGGTGGAAAACAAGGCGTCAAAATGTGTACACAAAGTTATTTTCGGGGCCCTAAAACGCTTTTGGGGGAAATAAGATTACCTTCAACCTAAGGGCCGGAAAAAGTCAAACTACTCTGGAAAAAGCAGTTCTAAATGATGAAACCCCCAAATTTATATATGGTTAAGAACTTTTTTGGGATTTTTTCCCCAACTGTTTTCAAAGTGCACTTACATCTTAAACTCCCCCTTTTTAAACCCCATTAAGTTGCAATGGACAAAACTGAAGTTGAGTGCCCCCAAAGAGTCTTAACTTCTATGTTATGAAACTGATTTAAAACCCACATCTGTGACATATTTTTTTACAAAAAATGAACTGTTTTGAAAATACCCCGGTGGAAAACAAGGGGTAAACACATGTGTACACAAAAGTTATTTTAAAACCCTTGAACGCAAATTGGTAAATTTCAGGTTACCTTCAACCTAACGTTTGGTAAAGTCAAAATACTTTTGGTAAAAAGCAGTTCTAAATGATGAAACCCTAGTACCCTTATGGTTAAGAACTGTTTCATGGTTTCTCCACTGTTTTTCAAAGTGTAATTCAACATTTCAAACTCAACGCTTGAAATTCCTATTGAGTTGCTTTTTAAAAAAAACTGAAGTTGATTTAAAATTTAATGAGTCTTAATTCCTATGTTGTGAAACCACTTGAAAAAACATTAATTAAAATTTTTTACAGAAATGAACTGTTTTGAAAGTTTCCTGGTGGAAAACAAGGCGCCACAAATGTGTACACAAAGTGAATTTCTCCCTGAAAGGGTTATGGTGAAATAAGGTTACCTTCAACCTAACCCCTGTGTAAAGTCAAAATACTATGGTAAAACAGTTCTAAATGAAAAAAACCCCCGGGCCCCCTTTTTAATGGTTAAGAAGGGTTTGGGAGGGTTTTCCCCCAACTGTTTTTCATAGTGCACTTCACATCTTAAACTCACTTTTAAAATCCCCATTAACTTGCAATGGAAAAAACGGGAAGTTGAGTGAAACTCAATGAGTCTTAACTTCTATGTTGTGAAACCATTTGGGAAACACATCTGTACATAGTTTTTTACAAAAAATGAACTTTTTTTGAACATTTTCCTGGTGGAAAACAAGGCGCACACATGTGTACACAAAAGAGAATTTAAAGCCCTGAAACCCCGTATGGTGAAATAAGGTTACCTTCAACTCTAACGCTTGTAAAGTAAAATAATATGGAAAAAACAGTTTTTAAAATGATAAAATCCCCAGAAAATTTTTATGGTTAAGAACTTTTTTGGAGGGGCCCCAACTGTTTTTCATAGTGCACTTACATCTTAAACTCATTTTTTGAAATCCCCATTAACTTGAAAAGGGGAAAAAACTGAAGTTGAGTGAAACCTGAGTCTTAATTCTATGTTGTCAAATCATTTGAAACACATCTGTGAATAGTTTTTTTAAAAGAAAATTAACTGTTTTGAAAAGTTTCCTGGGGGAAAAACAACCCGGGCCACACAGTGTACACAAAAGTTGTTTTCAGGTTTTTAAAAATTGTTATGGTGAAATAAGGTTACCTTCAACTCTAGCGCTGTGTAAAGTCAAAAATACTATGGTAAAACAGTTCTAAATGATAAAATCCCCAGTACCCTTATGGTTAAGAACTGTTTGGATGGTTTCCCAACTGTTTTTCATAGTGCACTTCATCTTAAACTCACTTTTGAAATCCCCATTAACTTGCAATGGACAAAACTGAAGTTGAGTGAAACTCAATGAGTCTTAACTTCTATGTTGTCAAACCACTTGAAACATATCTGTGACATAGTTTTTACAGAAATAGACTGTTTTGAACAGTTTTCTAGTGGAAAACAAGCCGTCACACATGTGTACTGAGATTATTTCAAGGTCTTGAAAATTGTTATGATGAATTCAGGTTACCTTCAGCAACTCTAACTCTGTGGAAGTCAAAATACTCTGGTAAAGGGCAGTTCTAAATGAAGTGGAAACCCCCAGTACCCTTATGGTTAAGATCTGTTTGGATGGTTTCCCAACTGTTTTCAAAAGTGCACTGTCATCTCCAAACTCACTTTTGAAATCCCCATTAACTTGCAATGGACAAAAACTGAAGTTGAGTGAAACTCAATTTCAAGTCATAACTTCTATGTTATAGGAAACCACTTGACACATCCTGTGACATAGTTTTTACAGAAATAAGCTATTTTTGAACAGTATCCTGGTGGAAAATAAGCCGTCACACATGTGTGTACCTGAAAGTGATTTTCAGCCCTTGAAGCGCGTTACTAGGTGATTTCAGGTTACACTATCCAAAACTGTCTCTCTTTGGAAAGTCAAAATACTCTGGTAAAAGCAGTTCTAAATGATGAAATCCCAGGTGCCTTATGGTTAGAACTGTTTGGATGGTTTCCCCACTGTTTTCAAAGTGCAATTCAACATCTCAAACTCACTAGCCTTTTTGAAATTCCTATTGAGTTGCATTGGGCAAATACTGAAGTTGAGTTAAATTTGGCGAGTGCCAACTTCTATGTTGTGAAACCACTTGGAAACACATCCTGCGACATAGTTTTTACAGAAATGAACTGTTTTAGACAGTTTCCTGGTGGAAAACAAAGGCGTCACACATGTGTACACAAAGTGAATTTCCAGGCCTAAACAGCGTTATGAGTGAAATAAGGTTACCTTCAACCCTAGCGCTGGTATAAAAGTCAAAATACTATGGTAAAACAGTTCTAAATAGTAAAATCCCCAGTACCCTTATGGTTAAGAACTGTTTTGGTGAACTTTAACTGTTTTTCAAAAGTGCACTTCACATGCCAATACCTTTGAAATCCCCATTAAGTTGCAATGGACCAAAACTGAAGTTAGGTGAAACTCAATGAGTCTTAACTTCTATGTTATGAAACCATGAAACACATCTGTGACATAGTTTTTTACAGAAATGAACTGTTTTGGGCAAGTATCCTGTTTGAAAACAAGCCGTCACACATGTGTACACAAAAGTTATTTTCAGGCCCTGAAGCTGGCGTTATGGTGAGAATTCAGGTTACCTTCAACTCCCTAGCGCTGTGTAAAGTCAAAATACTCTGGTAAAGCAGTTCTAAATAATTAAAATCCCAGTACCCTTATGGTTAAGAACTTCTGTTTCGATGGTTTTCCCCACTGTTTTCAAAGTGCAATTCAACATTTCAAACTCAACGTTTGAAATTCCCTATTGAGTTGCATTGGGCAAAAACTGAAGTTGAGTTAAATTTAATGAGTCTGCTTCTATATTTGTGGAAACCACGCAGAAACACATCTGCGACATAGTTTTTACAGAAATGAACTGTTTTGAACAGTTTCCTGTAGTGGGGAAAACAAAGGCGTCACAAATGTGTACACAAGAGAATTTCAAGGCCCTGAAGCAGCGTTATGGTGAAATAAGGTTAACTTCAACTCTAACTCTGTGGAAAGTCAAAATGCTATGGGTAAAAACAGTTCTAAATGATAAAATCCCCAGTACCCTTATGGTTGGGAACTGTTTTGGATGGTTTCCCAACTGTTTTCATAGTGCACTTCACATCTTAAACTCACTTTTTGAAATCCCCATTAACTTGCAATGGACAAAAACTGAAGTTGACTGAAACTCAATGAGTCTTAACTTCTATGTTGTGAAACCACTTGAAACACATCTGAGACATAGTTTTGTACAGAAATGAACTGTGTTGAACAGTTTCCTGGTGGAAAACAAGCCATCACACATGTGTACACAAAGTTGTTTTCAGGTCTTGAAAAGTGTTATGATGAATTCAGGTTACCTTCAACTCAAACTCTGTGGAAAGTCAAAATACTCTGGTAAAGGCAGTTCTAAATGATAGAAACCCCAGTACCCTTATGGTTAAGAACTGTTTGGATGCTTTCCCAACTGTTTTTCAAAGTGCACTTCAACATCTCAAACTCACTTTTTGAAATCCCCTTTGACTTGCATTGTCCAAATCTAAAGTTGAGTGAAACTCAATAAGTCTTAACTTCTATGTTGTGAAACCACATGAAAAACATCAGCGACATAGTTTTTTATAGAAATGAACTGTTTTGAACAGTTTCCTGGTGGAAAACAAGGCGTCACAAATGTGTACACAAAGTGAATTTCAGGCCCTGAAACGCGTTATGGTGAAATAAGGTTACCTTCAACTCTAACGCTGTGTAAAGTCAAAATACTATGGTAAAACAGTTCTAAATGATAAAATCCCCAGTACCCTTATGGTTAAGAACTGTTTGGATGGTTTCCCAACTGTTTTTCATAGTGCACTTCACATCTTAAACTCACTTTTTGAAATCCCCATTAACTTGCAATGGACAAAAACTGAAGTTGAGTGAAACTCAATGAGTCTTAACTTCTATGTTGTGAAACCACTTGAAACACATCTGTGACATAGTTTTTTACAGAAATGAACTGTTTTGAACAGTTTCCTGGTGGAAAACAAGGCGTCACACGATTGTACACAAAAGAATTTCAGGCCCTGAAGCGCGTTATGGTGAAATAAGGTTACCTTCAACCCTAGCGCTGTGTAAAGTCAAAATACTATGGTAAAAACAGTTCTAAATGATAAAATCCCCAGTACCCTTATGGTTAAGAACTGTTTGGATGGTTTCCCAACTGTTTTTCATAGTGCACTTCACATCTTAAACTCACTTTTTGAAATCCCCATTAACTGCAATGGACAAAAACTGAAGTTGAGTGAAACTCAATGAGTCTTAACTTCTATGTTGTCAAACCACTTGAAACACATCTGTGACATAGTTTTGAATGACTTTTTAAACCCAGTTTCCTGGGGGGAAAAACAACCTCACACAGGGACGGTTTTTCATTTAAAAATTGTTTGTGAATTCAGGTTACCTTAAACTCCTCTTGGAAAGTCAAAAT
>NC_053156.1:1030757-1055757 GCF_016835505.1 Polypterus senegalus | reverse complement strand
TATACATCTTGGAGTGTGCGCAGAAACAGGTGTATGCAACATTTTTGTGTTTATACACTATTTATATTTGAGGCACTTTGTGTTTAGTCTTTGCCTTTGGTCTTTTTCTCTGTCTTTCTTTCACTGCATGGGCAATTCTGAAAAATGCAAGCTGACAAAGCAGTTTCTGTCCATCTCATTTTTCTGGTTGTTGACCTGGTGCCAACACTCAAACTTTGCTTTCAGGTATTTATTGGAACAGATTGACCACCGCTCCAATGTTCTAGTTGTAGCCTGGTCCTTTGCATGTATTTTAGTTTATCTGTCACCTTCATTATTTATTACCTCCACCAATTCAAACTCTGTAAAAATTCAAAGCAAAAGTAACACTGTTGCAAAAGGTCAGAGAATGGAAGCAGAAATACTGTAACTATTTTCTCTTTCCTGCCTTCCTGCACTATCCTTGCATTTTTTTCAATGTATATATGTAATTTTCTTTTTTTTAACTGTATGGTAACTGCTACCTGGAAATGTGGACTAAAACATCTTCAAAATCAAAGTCCCAAATCTAGCACCTGTCCTAAATTTGTCTTGTGTTCTTCACACACAGCCAGTTCACTTTTCTCCACTTCATTGCAAGAGGATTTACAGGCTATCTTTTTAGTGAACTGGAAAGACAGATTTTGAGTTGCTGAACCTAAGTGCCAGTTGTGAATTCTTGTTTTCAGACCTTGTATAACTCTCTGCTGTACCTCCACCATCTTGTTTTCTTTCTCTTATCCTGTTACATTCAAACATTTGCTTAACTGGTACACTTTCTTTCCATTTCAGTCAATCTTGTACTAGCATTTTCAGACCTTTCACACACAAGCTCTTGATTTTTTTTCATTTCCACTGTCCCTTATTTTAATTCCACACTTTCTTCACTCAGTTCCCATATTATTCAGTTTATACCCTGCTGTCAACAATAGCCATTTACTCTCACCAGCTTATCTGCCTTTTATCTGATTTCATTTTTTTAAATCAAATTTCAGTACAGCACTTGTTTCATTTCCTAAAAGTAGTGACAGAGCTATCAGTGTAGCATGTTCTTTAAATACTGGATGGAGCTCAGAATTACATGGAGAATCTGGTGAAGTGGAGAATAATGGAAGGAAATGCCCTTGCTCTTTTTCCTTTCTTTCTGCCTCTTTTTACTCACAATCACATTTCCACTCTTTATCTGAGATCTTATCATCATCATCGTCATCATCATCATTATCATCAGGGAAGTCACCTGCCCATGCTCCTTCTTCTTTCAGCTGCTCCTGTTGGGGGTTGCCACAGTGGATCATCTTCTTCCATATCTTTCTGTCCTCTGCATCTTGTTCTGTTACACCAATCTCCTGCATGTCCTCTCTCACCACATCCATAAACCTTCACTTAGGCCTTCCTCTTTTCTTCTTCCCTGGCAGCTCTATCCTTAGCATCCTTCTCCCAATATACCCAGCATCTCTCCACTGCACATGTCCAAACCAACGCAATCTCGCCTCTTTGACTTTGTCTCCCAATCGTCCAACTTGAGCTGACCCTCTAATGTACTCATTTCTACTCATTTCTAATCCTATCCATCCTCATCATACCCAGTGCAAATCTTAGCATCTTTAACTCTGCTACCTCCAGCTCTGTCTCCTGCTTTATGGTCAGTGCCACCTTCTCCAACGCATATAACATAGCTGGTCTCACTACCGTCCTGTAGACCTTCTCTTTCACTCTTGCTGATACCCATCTGTCACAAATTACTCCTAACACGCCTCCATCCATTCCACCCTGCCTGCACTCTCTTTTTCACCTCACTTCCACAATCCCCATTACACTGTGCAGTACTGTTCATTCTAAGTATTTAAACTCATCCACCTTCACCAACTCTACTCCCTGCTCCCTACTATCGCTACAGATCACAATGTCTTCAGCAAACATCATAGTCCACGGGGACTCCTGTCTAATCTCGTCTGTCAACCTATCCATCACCATTGCAAATAAGAAAGGGCTCATAGCCAATCCCTGATGTAATCCCACTCCTACTGCAGACCTCACCACTGTCACACTTTCCTCGTACATACCCTGTACAACTCTTACGTGCTTTCTCTGCCACTCCCGACTTCCTCATACAATACTACAGCTGCTCTCGAGGCACCCTGTCATATGCTTTCTCCAGGTCCACAAAGACGCAATACAATTCCTTCTGGCCTTCTCTAAACTTCTCCATCAACGTCCTCAGAGCAAACATTGCATCTGTGGTGCTCTTTCTTGGCATGAAACCATACTGCTGCTCACTAATCATCACCTCACTTCTTAACCTAGCTTCCACAACTCTTTCCCATAATTTCATGCTGTGGCTCATCAATTTTATTCCACTGTAGTTACTGCAGTCCTGCACATCCCTCTTTTGCTTTACACTTCTTCTCCACTCCTCAGGCATCCTCTCACTTTCCAAGATTCCATTAAACATTCTGGTCAAAAACTCCACTGCCATCTCTCCTAAACACCTCCATGCTTCCATAGGTATGTCATCTGGACCAACGACCTTCATCCTCTTCATAGCTGTCCTTACTTCCTCCTTGCTAATCCATTGCACTTCCTGACTCTCTTTTTCCACATCATCCAACCTCTTCTCTCTCTCACTCTCTTCATTCATCAGCCTCACAAAGTACTCTTTCCATCTGCTCAACACACTCTCCTCGCTTGTGAGTACATTTCCATCTTAATCATTTAGAACCCTAACCAGCTGCACATCTTTTCCAGCTCGGTCCCTCTGTCTAGCCAATCGGTACAGGTCCTTTTCTCCCTCCTTAGTGTCACCTGCCCATGCTATAGGGTTCTAATCAGATCTTGATATTACTTCCTTAACTTTTCCCTTGGTTGTTTAAACTCCTTTTATCCCCAGCTTTCTCTGTTTGCCACTTTAGCAGTTGGTGTTCTACATGCTAACACCTCACATTTTTCATGCCAGCTGTTACATCTCTCAGTATTTGAACATTAAATCATCATTCCATCTTTACTTTGAACCACTTTGCTATTTTCTTCCTCATACTGTTCTTCCTTATTACCAATAATACAAGATAGCAAACCTCTTAAAACAGCAGCTGTGTTTTTTTATACCCAACCTTCGTTTTCCTGCTTTTAATCCTTCCTGGCCCCTTCCATTTTGTGGCACAGTCAGCTCAGCTTCTGCTTTCTCTACCTACATTACAGGTTTCCATTTCCTAGCTTTAGCCTGTTTGATTTAATATGAATATAGACATGTCTGAGTCTACAATGCTATTCTAATACAATTTGCCAAATTTGCTATGGGTTGGCCTACATTTGCCCCTCTAAGCTAATAACCACACACACCATTCCTATCCAGAAAAGCATGTACTATGAATGATGCCTACACTGCCAGTAATTCCTTAGTATTGCATAGGACTCATTAAGATTGCATAAATTAAGGTACACATGGATGATGCCTGCACATCTTATTAACCCACAGTAATCCAATTAGGGACTCATTACCACCAGTACTAAGAAACATGTGAGTGTCCCCGGGATACACATGATGTCTCAACACTTTTTTGTTTATATGCCATTTATTAACCAAACAATGTCATACTTCCATCACAATTGTACACTGAGTGTCCTAAAATTTACATACATACACACACATATATCAAACAATATTCGCAAACATTGCAAAACAAGGTTACCCCAGAATCCTGCTGAGTACACCACGTATTTTGTCTTGGTAGAGTCCCATTTGACACTACTTTCCCCTTTTGTACCGTTTATTGTGTAGACCTTATCAGAATGTCTTAAAAACCATAAACTGTTGATAAGGTATTGTACTTTACAACTTCTTCCAGCTTCCCTCCTTCATCTACTGTGTAACCTCAGGCAATTAACTACAGGCGTTAAGTTACAGATGTTAATAAGCTCATAAAATAAAACTAATGAAGCAAAGTACATGTCAATATTTGTGAATATTTGTAGCCATATAACCTGATAAATGCTACATGTGTAGTTTCAGTCGGCACACAGACTTGTAGTTACTCAAATGTCTCTGGTCAAGTTATTATTTTTAGTCAGTTTTCTTTATGACATTCCAGACTCAATATATCTGTTGAGTTGTGCTCCTCATTGTGTTCTTTTCATGGTCATGGTGGTGTGTGTGTGAGAGAGAGAAGGGGAGGGGTAAAGTGACAAACTTTATGCATTTCTGACCAAATCTTTAGGCAATAAGGTGTTGTGGAACAAAATGGCCTCTGATTCAAAGCCAATCCAAAACAGCCATACTCCAGACCAATGTGTACACAAACTGCCTTTTCAACACCTGCTACAGTATCAAGTAGTGGATATAATTTGTTTAGCTGAAGTTGACTTTTTTGAAAACAGAGGAAATTTCTTTCTACAGCAGGCATCATAGTCATTTCCTGTGCTTCTGCTTCATTACCCAGATATTTTAACACTAGAATTACCAAAGCCTATGAAAAAAACGTCCCACCTTAAATCCCTTCAGTCCTCCACATCAGCATCTTTTGTCTTGTAAATGTGCTGATAAAGACAAGCAGCAATCAGCCTACTATTCAGGCACTACAGGCACAAAGTTCTCCCAGCTCATGCCTCGATTATCTGGGAGTCAGGTACCTGGAGATGTACAGTATAGGGAAATAATAGATTGTTATTTGGAACAAATGCATTTCATGTGTATTCCATTTCTACAACAATCTATGTAAACGCATTGTTAAAACAAAAAAGTTTTTTCATATTTTAGTAATAAATGACAAAATGTAAACATAAATTGTATAATGTGTGAAGCCCTCAGTACAAAGATCAAATAAATACTTTCACAAAATGTACAAGTTCAACAAGTTCAAGTTCAAAGTTTATTGTCATGTGCACATGACTCAGTGATGATTGTCAGCAAGTTCAGATTGAAAAGCTCCTGTGGCTAAAACCCGAGAATTGACACAACTTGCAAAGGACCAAGCAGAGCACAATTCCTCAAAGTCGGCCTTTGTAAAGCAGGTAGCAGTTCAGCACACAGCTCCAAGAGTATACGGTGGCTCTTGAAATCGAAATCGACTTAAAAGTCAGTCATCATCATCTATTAATACGTGCTCTCTGCTAACTCTTCCATTAAAGCAGCTATGGCATTCTGTACACCATTATATTGTTACAGAATGATCACAATCAAGTGAAGTAAATTTGTAAATTATATGAAATTAATGTCAATGTATTTGATGAATCCCATGTCATGGATGCGAATGTGAAAAAGAAAGGAAACGATACAGAAACAGTGGCATTGCTCTGATGCTGGGTGCTGCCAGTTTGCAAAACTGTGTGCACAGAAGGTCTGAGGCTGCCTTGAAAATGTGTACGGCTTTATGCAAAGTTTAGTTTATATACATCTTGGAGTGTGCAGAAACAGGTGTATGCAACATTTTTGTGTTTATACACTATTTATATTTGAGGCACTTTGTGTTTAGTCTTTGCCTTTGGTCTTTTTCTCTGTCTTTCTTTCACTGCATGGGCAATTCTGAAAAATGCAAGCTGACAAAGCAGTTTCTGTCCATCTCATTTTTCTGGTTGTTGACCTGGTGCCAACACTCAAACTTTGCTTTCAGGTATTTATTGGAACAGATTGACCACCGCTCCAATGTTCTAGTTGTAGCCTGGTCCTTTGCATGTATTTTAGTTTATCTGTCACCTTCATTATTTATTACCTCCACCAATTCAAACTCTGTAAAAATTCAAAGCAAAAGTAACACTGTTGCAAAAGGTCAGAGAATGGAAGCAGAAATACTGTAACTATTTTCTCTTTCCTGCCTTCCTGCACTATCCTTGCATTTTTTTCAATGTATATATGTAATTTTCTTTTTTTTAACTGTATGGTAACTGCTACCTGGAAATGTGGACTACAACATCTTCAAAATCAAAGTCCCAAATCTAGCACCTGTCCTAAATTTGTCTTGTGTTCTTCACACACAGCCAGTTCACTTTTCTCCACTTCATTGCAAGAGGATTTACAGGCTATCTTTTTAGTGAACTGGAAAGACAGATTTTGAGTTGCTGAACCTAAGTGCCAGTTGCGAATTCTTGTTTTCAGACCTTGTATAACTCTCTGCTGTACCTCCACCATCTTGTTTTCTTTCTCTTATCCTGTTACATTCAAACATTTGCTTAACTGGTACACTTTCTTTCCATTTCAGTCAATCTTGTACTAGCATTTTCAGACCTTTCACACACAAGCTCTTGATTTTTTTTCATTTCCACTGTCCCTTATTTTAATTCCACACTTTCTTCACTCAGTTCCCATATTATTCAGTTTATACCCTGCTGTCAACAATAGCCATTTACTCTCACCAGCTTATCTGCCTTCTATCTGATTTCATTTTTTTAAATCAAATTTCAGTACAGCACTTGTTTCCTTTCCTAAAAGTAGTGACAGAGCTATCAGTGTAGCATGTTCTTTAAATACTGGATGGAGCTCAGAATTGCATGGAGAATCTGGTGAAGTGGAGAATAATGGAAGGAAATGCCCTTGCTCTTTTCCTTTCTTTCTGCCTCTTTTTACTCACAATCACATTTCCACTCTTTATCTGAGATCTTATCATCATCATCGTCATCATCATCATTATCATCAGGGAAGTCACCTGCCCATGCTCCTTCTTCTTTCAGCTGCTCCTGTTGGGGGTTGCCACAGTGGATCATCTTCTTCCATATCTTTCTGTCCTCTGCATCTTGTTCTGTTACACCAATCTCCTGCATGTCCTCTCTCACCACATCCATAAACCTTCACTTAGGCCTTCCTCTTTTCTTCTTCCCTGGCAGCTCTATCCTTAGCATCCTTCTCCCAATATACCCAGCATCTCTCCACTGCACATGTCCAAACCAACGCAATCTCGCCTCTTTGACTTTGTCTCCCAATCGTCCAACTTGAGCTGACCCTCTAATGTACTCATTTCTACTCATTTCTAATCCTATCCATCCTCATCATACCCAGTGCAAATCTTAGCATCTTTAACTCTGCTACCTCCAGCTCTGTCTCCTGCTTTATGGTCAGTGCCACCTTCTCCAACGCATATAACATAGCTGGTCTCACTACCGTCCTGTAGACCTTCTCTTTCACTCTTGCTGATACCCATCTGTCACAAATTACTCCTAACACGCCTCCATCCATTCCACCCTGCCTGCACTCTCTTTTTCACCTCACTTCCACAATCCCCATTACACTGTACAGTACTGTTCATTCTAAGTATTTAAACTCATCCACCTTCACCAACTCTACTCCCTGCTCCCTACTATCGCTACAGATCACAATGTCTTCAGCAAACATCATAGTCCACGGGGACTCCTGTCTAATCTCGTCTGTCAACCTATCCATCACCATTGCAAATAAGAAAGGGCTCATATCCAATCCCTGATGTAATCCCACCCTACTGCAGACCTCACCACTGTCACACTTTCCTCGTACATACCCTGTACAACTCTTACGTACTTCTCTGCCACTCCCGACTTCCTCATACAATACTACAGCTGCTCTCGAGGCACCCTGTCATATGCTTTCTCCAGGTCCACAAAGACGCAATACAATTCCTTCTGGCCTTCTCTAAACTTCTCCATCAACATCCTCAGAGCAAACATTGCATCTGTGGTGCTCTTTCGTGGCATGAAACCATACTGCTGCTCACTAATCATCACCTCACTTCTTAACCTAGCTTCCACTACTCTTTCCCATAATTTCATGCTGTGACTCATCAATTTTATTCCACTGTAGTTACTGCAGTCCTGCACATCCCTCTTTTGCTTTACACTTTTTCTCCACTCCTCAGGCATCCTCTCACTTTCCAAGATTCCATTAAACATTCTGGTCAAAACTCCACTGCCATCTCTCCTAAACACCTCCATGCTTCCATAGGTATGTCATCTGGACCAACGACCTTCATCCTCTTCATAGCTGTCCTTACTTCCTCCTTGCTAATCCATTGCACTTCCTGACTCTCTTTTTCCACATCATCCAACCTCTTCTCTCTCTCACTCTCTTCATTCATCAGCCTCACAAAGTACTCTTTCCATCTGCTCAACACACTCTCCTCGCTTGTGAGTACATTTCCATCTTAATCATTTAGAACCCTAACCAGCTGCACATCTTTTCCAGCTCGGTCCCTCTGTCTAGCCAATCGGTACAGGTCCTTTTCTCCCTCCTTAGTGTCACCTGCCCATGCTATAGGGTTCTAATCAGATCTTGATATTACTTCCTTAACTTTTCCCTTGGTTGTTTAAACTCCTTTTATCCCCAGCTTTCTCTGTTTGCCACTTTAGCAGTTGGTGTTCTACATGCTAACACCTCACATTTTCATGCCAGCTGTTACATCTCTCAGTATTTGAACATTAAATCATCATTCCATCTTTACTTTGAACCACTTTGCTATTTTCTTCCTCATACTGTTCTTCCTTATTACCAATAATACAAGATAGCAAACCTCTTAAAACAGCAGCTGTGTTTTTTTATACCCAACCTTCGTTTTCCTGCTTTTAATCCTTCCTGGCCCCTTCCATTTTGTGGCACAGTCAGCTCAGCTTCTGCTTTCTCTACCTACATTACAGGTTTCCATTTCCTAGCTTTAGCCTGTTTGATTTAATATGAATATAGACATGTCTGAGTCTACAATGCTATTCTAATACAATTTGCCAAATTTGCTATGGGTTGGCCTACATTTGCCCCTCTAAGCTAATAACCACACACACCATTCCTATCCAGAAAAGCATGTACTATGAATGATGCCTACACTGCCAGTAATTCCTTAGTATTGCATAGGACTCATTAAGATTGCATAAATTAAGGTACACATGGATGATGCCTGCACATCTTATTAACCCACAGTAATCCAATTAGGGACTCATTACCACCAGTACTAAGAAACATGTGAGTGTCCCCGGGATACACATGATGTCTCAACACTTTTTTGTTTATATGCCATTTATTAACCAAACAATGTCATACTTCCATCACAATTGTACACTGAGTGTCCTAAAATTTACATACATACACACACATATATCAAACAATATTCGCAAACATTGCAAAACAAGGTTACCCCAGAATCCTGCTGAGTACACCATGTATTTTGTCTTGGTAGAGTCCCATTTGACACTACTTTCCCCTTTTGTACCGTTTATTGTGTAGACCTTATCAGAATGTCTTAAAAACCATAAACTGTTGATAAGGTATTGTACTTTACAACTTCTTCCAGCTTCCTCCTTCATCTACTGTGTAACCTCAGGCAATTAACTACAGGCGTTAAGTTACAGATGTTAATAAGCTCATAAAATAAAACTAATGAAGCAAAGTACATGTCAATATTTGTGAATATTTGTAGCCATATAACCTGATAAATGCTACATGTGTAGTTTCAGTCGGCACACAGACTTGTAGTTACTCAAATGTCTCTGGTCAAGTTATTATTTTTAGTCAGTTTTCTTTATGACATTCCAGACTCAATATATCTGTTGAGTTGTGCTCCTCATTGTGTTCTTTTCATGGTCATGGTGGTGTGTGTGTGAGAGAGAGAAGGGGAGGGGTAAAGTGACAAACTTTATGCATTTCTGACCAAATCTTTAGGCAATAAGGTGTTGTGGAACAAAATGGCCTCTGATTCAAAGCCAATCCAAAACAGCCATACTCCAGACCAATGTGTACACAAACTGCCTTTTCAACACCTACTACAGTATCAAGTAGTGGATATAATTTGTTTAGCTGAAGTTGACTTTTTTGAAAACAGAGGAAATTTCTTTCTACAGCAGGCATCATAGTCATTTCCTGTGCTTCTGCTTCATTACCCAGATATTTTAACACTAGAATTACCAAAGCCTATGAAAAAAACGTCCCACCTTAAATCCCTTCAGTCCTCCACATCAGCATCTTTTGTCTTGTAAATGTGCTGATAAAGACAAGCAGCAATCAGCCTACTATTCAGGCACTACAGGCACAAAGTTCTCCCAGCTCATGCCTCGATTATCTGGGAGTCAGGTACCTGGAGATGTACAGTATAGGGAAATAATAGATTGTTATTTGGAACAAATGCATTTCATGTGTATTCCATTTCTACAACAATCTATGTAAACGCATTGTTAAAACAAAAAAGTTTTTTCATATTTTAGTAATAAATGACAAAATGTAAACATAAATTGTATAATGTGTGAAGCCCTCAGTACAAAGATCAAATAAATACTTTCACAAAATGTACAAGTTCAACAAGTTCAAGTTCAAAGTTTATTGTCATGTGCACATGACTCAGTGATGATTGTCAGCAAGTTCAGATTGAAAAGCTCCTGTGGCTAAAAACCCGAGAATTGACACAACTTGCAAAGGACCAAGCAGAGCACAATTCCTCAAAGTCGGCCTTTGTAAAGCAGGTAGCAGTTCAGCACACAGCTCCAAGAGTATACGGTGGCTCTTGGAAATCGAAATCGACTTAAAAGTCAGTCATCATCATCTATTAATACGTGCTCTCTGCTAACTCTTCCATTAAAGCAGCTATGGCATTCTGTACACCATTATATTGTTACAGAATGATCACAATCAAGTGAAGTAAATTTGTAAATTATATGAAATTAATGTCAATGTATTTGATGAATCCCATGTCATGGATGCGAATGTGAAAAAGAAAGGAAACGATACAGAAACAGTGGCATTGCTCTGATGCTGGGTGCTGCCAGTTTGCAAAACTGTGTGCACAGAAGGTCTGAGGCTGCCTTGAAAATGTGTACGGCTTTATGCAAAGTTTAGTTTATATACATCTTGGAGTGTGCGCAGAAACAGGTGTATGCAACATTTTTGTGTTTATACACTATTTATATTTGAGGCACTTTGTGTTTAGTCTTTGCCTTTGGTCTTTTTCTCTGTCTTTCTTTCACTGCATGGGCAATTCTGAAAAATGCAAGCTGACAAAGCAGTTTCTGTCCATCTCATTTTTCTGGTTGTTGACCTGGTGCCAACACTCAAACTTTGCTTTCAGGTATTTATTGGAACAGATTGACCACCGCTCCAATGTTCTAGTTGTAGCCTGGTCCTTTGCATGTATTTTAGTTTATCTGTCACCTTCATTATTTATTACCTCCACCAATTCAAACTCTGTAAAAATTCAAAGCAAAAGTAACACTGTTGCAAAAGGTCAGAGAATGGAAGCAGAAATACTGTAACTATTTTCTCTTTCCTGCCTTCCTGCACTATCCTTGCATTTTTTTCAATGTATATATGTAATTTTCTTTTTAACTGTATGGTAACTGCTACCTGGAAATGTGGACTACAACATCTTCAAAATCAAAGTCCCAAATCTAGCACCTGTCCTAAATTTGTCTTGTGTTCTTCACACACAGCCAGTTCACTTTTCTCCACTTCATTGCAAGAGGATTTACAGGCTATCTTTTTAGTGAACTGGAAAGACAGATTTTGAGTTGCTGAACCTAAGTGCCAGTTGCGAATTCTTGTTTTCAGACCTTGTATAACTCTCTGCTGTACCTCCACCATCTTGTTTTCTTTCTCTTATCCTGTTACATTCAAACATTTGCTTAACTGGTACACTTTCTTTCCATTTCAGTCAATCTTGTACTAGCATTTTCAGACCTTTCACACACAAGCTCTTGATTTTTTTTCATTTCCACTGTCCCTTATTTTAATTCCACACTTTCTTCACTCAGTTCCCATATTATTCAGTTTATACCCTGCTGTCAACAATAGCCATTTACTCTCACCAGCTTATCTGCCTTCTATCTGATTTCATTTTTTTAAATCAAATTTCAGTACAGCACTTGTTTCCTTTCCTAAAAGTAGTGACAGAGCTATCAGTGTAGCATGTTCTTTAAATACTGGATGGAGCTCAGAATTGCATGGAGAATCTGGTGAAGTGGAGAATAATGGAAGGAAATGCCCTTGCTCTTTTTCCTTTCTTTCTGCCTCTTTTTACTCACAATCACATTTCCACTCTTTATCTGAGATCTTATCATCATCATCGTCATCATCATCATTATCATCAGGGAAGTCACCTGCCCATGCTCCTTCTTCTTTCAGCTGCTCCTGTTGGGGGTTGCCACAGTGGATCATCTTCTTCCATATCTTTCTGTCCTCTGCATCTTGTTCTGTTACACCAATCTCCTGCATGTCCTCTCTCACCACATCCATAAACCTTCACTTAGGCCTTCCTCTTTTCTTCTTCCCTGGCAGCTCTATCCTTAGCATCCTTCTCCCAATATACCCAGCATCTCTCCACTGCACATGTCCAAACCAACGCAATCTCGCCTCTTTGACTTTGTCTCCCAATCGTCCAACTTGAGCTGACCCTCTAATGTACTCATTTCTACTCATTTCTAATCCTATCCATCCTCATCATACCCAGTGCAAATCTTAGCATCTTTAACTCTGCTACCTCCAGCTCTGTCTCCTGCTTTATGGTCAGTGCCACCTTCTCCAACGCATATAACATAGCTGGTCTCACTACCGTCCTGTAGACCTTCTCTTTCACTCTTGCTGATACCCATCTGTCACAAATTACTCCTAACACGCCTCCATCCATTCCACCCTGCCTGCACTCTCTTTTTCACCTCACTTCCACAATCCCCATTACACTGTACAGTACTGTTCATTCTAAGTATTTAAACTCATCCACCTTCACCAACTCTACTCCCTGCTCCCTACTATCGCTACAGATCACAATGTCTTCAGCAAACATCATAGTCCACGGGGACTCCTGTCTAATCTCGTCTGTCAACCTATCCATCACCATTGCAAATAAGAAAGGGCTCATAGCCAATCCCTGATGTAATCCCACTCCTACTGCAGACCTCACCACTGTCACACTTTCCTCGTACATACCCTGTACAACTCTTACGTACTTCTCTGCCACTCCCGACTTCCTCATACAATACTACAGCTGCTCGAGGCACCCTGTCATATGCTTTCTCCAGGTCCACAAAGACGCAATACAATTCCTTCTGGCCTTCTCTAAACTTCTCCATCAACATCCTCAGAGCAAACATTGCATCTGTGGTGCTCTTTCGTGGCATGAAACCATACTGCTGCTCACTAATCATCACCTCACTTCTTAACCTAGCTTCCACTACTCTTTCCCATAATTTCATGCTGTGGCTCATCAATTTTATTCCACTGTAGTTACTGCAGTCCTGCACATCCCTCTTTTGCTTTACACTTCTTCTCCACTCCTCAGGCATCCTCTCACTTTCCAAGATTCCATTAAACATTCTGGTCAAAAACTCCACTGCCATCTCTCCTAAACACCTCCATGCTTCCATAGGTATGTCATCTGGACCAACGGCCTTCATCCTCTTCATAGCTGTCCTTACTTCCTCCTTGCTAATCCATTGCACTTCCTGACTCTCTTTTTCCACATCATCCAACCTCTTCTCTCTCTCACTCTCTTCATTCATCAGCCTCACAAAGTACTCTTTCCATCTGCTCAACACACTCTCCTCGCTTGTGAGTACATTTCCATCTTAATCATTTAGAACCCTAACCAGCTGCACATCTTTTCCAGCTCGGTCCCTCTGTCTAGCCAATCGGTACAGGTCCTTTTCTCCCTCCTTAGTGTCACCTGCCCATGCTATAGGGTTCTAATCAGATCTTGATATTACTTCCTTAAGTTTTCCCTTGGTTGTTTAAACTCCTTTTATCCCCAGCTTTCTCTGTTTGCCACTTTAGCAGTTGGTGTTCTACATGCTAACACCTCACATTTTTCATGCCAGCTGTTACATCTCTCAGTATTTGAACATTAAATCATCATTCCATCTTTACTTTGAACCACTTTGCTATTTTCTTCCTCATACTGTTCTTCCTTATTACCAATAATACAAGATAGCAAACCTCTTAAAACAGCAGCTGTGTTTTTTTATACCCAACCTTCGTTTTCCTGCTTTTAATCCTTCCTGGCCCCTTCCATTTTGTGGCACAGTCAGCTCAGCTTCTGCTTTCTCTACCTACATTACAGGTTTCCATTTCCTAGCTTTAGCCTGTTTGATTTAATATGAATATAGACATGTCTGAGTCTACAATGCTATTCTAATACAATTTGCCAAATTTGCTATGGGTTGGCCTACATTTGCCCCTCTAAGCTAATAACCACACACACCATTCCTATCCAGAAAAGCATGTACTATGAATGATGCCTACACTGCCAGTAATTCCTTAGTATTGCATAGGACTCATTAAGATTGCATAAATTAAGGTACACATGGATGATGCCTGCACATCTTATTAACCCACAGTAATCCAATTAGGGACTCATTACCACCAGTACTAAGAAACATGTGAGTGTCCCGGGATACACATGATGTCTCAACACTTTTTTGTTTATATGCCATTTATTAACCAAACAATGTCATACTTCCATCACAATTGTACACTGAGTGTCCTAAAATTTACATACATACACACACATATATCAAACAATATTCGCAAACATTGCAAAACAAGGTTACCCCAGAATCCTGCTGAGTACACCACGTATTTTGTCTTGGTAGAGTCCCATTTGACACTACTTTCCCTTTTGTACCGTTTATTGTGTAGACCTTATCAGAATGTCTTAAAACCATAAACTGTTGATAAGGTATTGTACTTTACAACTTCTTCCAGCTTCCTCCTTCATCTACTGTGTAACCTCAGGCAATTAACTACAGGCGTTAAGTTACAGATGTTAATAAGCTCATAAAATAAAACTAATGAAGCAAAGTACATGTCAATATTTGTGAATATTTGTAGCCATATAACCTGATAAATGCTACATGTGTAGTTTCAGTCGGCACACAGACTTGTAGTTACTCAAATGTCTCTGGTCAAGTTATTATTTTTAGTCAGTTTTCTTTATGACATTCCAGACTCAATATATCTGTTGAGTTGTGCTCCTCATTGTGTTCTTTTCATGGTCATGGTGGTGTGTGTGTGAGAGAGAGAAGGGGAGGGGTAAAGTGACAAACTTTATGCATTTCTGACCAAATCTTTAGGCAATAAGGTGTTGTGGAACAAAATGGCCTCTGATTCAAAGCCAATCCAAAACAGCCATACTCCAGACCAATGTGTACACAAACTGCCTTTTCAACACCTACTACAGTATCAAGTAGTGGATATAATTTGTTTAGCTGAAGTTGACTTTTTTGAAAACAGAGGAAATTTCTTTCTACAGCAGGCATCATAGTCATTTCCTGTGCTTCTGCTTCATTACCCAGATATTTTAACACTAGAATTACCAAAGCCTATGAAAAAAACGTCCCACCTTAAATCCCTTCAGTCCTCCACATCAGCATCTTTTGTCTTGTAAATGTGCTGATAAAGACAAGCAGCAATCAGCCTACTATTCAGGCACTACAGGCACAAAGTTCTCCCAGCTCATGCCTCGATTATCTGGGAGTCAGGTACCTGGAGATGTACAGTATAGGGAAATAATAGATTGTTATTTGGAACAAATGCATTTCATGTGTATTCCATTTCTACAACAATCTATGTAAACGCATTGTTAAAACAAAAAAGTTTTTTCATATTTTAGTAATAAATGACAAAATGTAAACATAAATTGTATAATGTGTGAAGCCCTCAGTACAAAGATCAAATAAATACTTTCACAAAATGTACAAGTTCAACAAGTTCAAGTTCAAAGTTTATTGTCATGTGCACATGACTCAGTGATGATTGTCAGCAAGTTCAGATTGAAAAGCTCCTGTGGCTAAAACCCGAGAATTGACACAACTTGCAAAGGACCAAGCAGAGCACAATTCCTCAAAGTCGGCCTTTGTAAAGCAGGTAGCAGTTCAGCACACAGCTCCAAGAGTATACGGTGGCTCTTGGAAATCGAAATCGACTTAAAAGTCAGTCATCATCATCTATTAATACGTGCTCTCTGCTAACTCTTCCATTAAAGCAGCTATGGCATTCTGTACACCATTATATTGTTACAGAATGATCACAATCAAGTGAAGTAAATTTGTAAATTATATGAAATTAATGTCAATGTATTTGATGAATCCCATGTCATGGATGCGAATGTGAAAAAGAAAGGAAACGATACAGAAACAGTGGCATTGCTCTGATGCTGGGTGCTGCCAGTTTGCAAAACTGTGTGCACAGAAGGTCTGAGGCTGCCTTGAAAATGTGTACGGCTTTATGCAAAGTTTAGTTTATATACATCTTGGAGTGTGCAGAAACAGGTGTATGCAACATTTTTGTGTTTATACACTATTTATATTTGAGGCACTTTGTGTTTAGTCTTTGCCTTTGGTCTTTTTCTCTGTCTTTCTTTCACTGCATGGGCAATTCTGAAAAATGCAAGCTGACAAAGCAGTTTCTGTCCATCTCATTTTTCTGGTTGTTGACCTGGTGCCAACACTCAAACTTTGCTTTCAGGTATTTATTGGAACAGATTGACCACCGCTCCAATGTTCTAGTTGTAGCCTGGTCCTTTGCATGTATTTTAGTTTATCTGTCACCTTCATTATTTATTACCTCCACCAATTCAAACTCTGTAAAAATTCAAAGCAAAAGTAACACTGTTGCAAAAGGTCAGAGAATGGAAGCAGAAATACTGTAACTATTTTCTCTTTCCTGCCTTCCTGCACTATCCTTGCATTTTTTTCAATGTATATATGTAATTTTCTTTTTTTTAACTGTATGGTAACTGCTACCTGGAAATGTGGACTACAACATCTTCAAAATCAAAGTCCCAAATCTAGCACCTGTCCTAAATTTGTCTTGTGTTCTTCACACACAGCCAGTTCACTTTTCTCCACTTCATTGCAAGAGGATTTACAGGCTATCTTTTTAGTGAACTGGAAAGACAGATTTTGAGTTGCTGAACCTAAGTGCCAGTTGTGAATTCTTGTTTTCAGACCTTGTATAACTCTCTGCTGTACCTCCACCATCTTGTTTTCTTTCTCTTATCCTGTTACATTCAAACATTTGCTTAACTGGTACACTTTCTTTCCATTTCAGTCAATCTTGTACTAGCATTTTCAGACCTTTCACACACAAGCTCTTGATTTTTTTTCATTTCCACTGTCCCTTATTTTAATTCCACACTTTCTTCACTCAGTTCCCATATTATTCAGTTTATACCCTGCTGTCAACAATAGCCATTTACTCTCACCAGCTTATCTGCCTTCTATCTGATTTCATTTTTTTAAATCAAATTTCAGTACAGCACTTGTTTCCTTTCCTAAAAGTAGTGACAGAGCTATCAGTGTAGCATGTTCTTTAAATACTGGATGGAGCTCAGAATTGCATGGAGAATCTGGTGAAGTGGAGAATAATGGAAGGAAATGCCCTTGCTCTTTTCCTTTCTTTCTGCCTCTTTTACTCACAATCACATTTCCACTCTTTATCTGAGATCTTATCATCATCATCGTCATCATCATCATTATCATCAGGAAGTCACCTGCCCATGCTCCTTCTTCTTTCAGCTGCTCCTGTTGGGGGTTGCCACAGTGGATCATCTTCTTCCATATCTTTCTGTCCTCTGCATCTTGTTCTGTTACACCAATCTCCTGCATGTCCTCTCTCACCACATCCATAAACCTTCACTTAGGCCTTCCTCTTTTCTTCTTCCCTGGCAGCTCTATCCTTAGCATCCTTCTCCCAATATACCCAGCATCTCTCCACTGCACATGTCCAAACCAACGCAATCTCGCCTCTTTGACTTTGTCTCCCAATCGTCCAACTTGAGCTGACCCTCTAATGTACTCATTTCTACTCATTTCTAATCCTATCCATCCTCATCATACCCAGTGCAAATCTTAGCATCTTTAACTCTGCTACCTCCAGCTCTGTCTCCTGCTTTATGGTCAGTGCCACCTTCTCCAACGCATATAACATAGCTGGTCTCACTACCGTCCTGTAGACCTTCTCTTTCACTCTTGCTGATACCCATCTGTCACAAATTACTCCTAACACGCCTCCATCCATTCCACCCTGCCTGCACTCTCTTTTTCACCTCACTTCCACAATCCCCATTACACTGTACAGTACTGTTCATTCTAAGTATTTAAACTCATCCACCTTCACCAACTCTACTCCCTGCTCCCTACTATCGCTACAGATCACAATGTCTTCAGCAAACATCATAGTCCACGGGGACTCCTGTCTAATCTCGTCTGTCAACCTATCCATCACCATTGCAAATAAGAAAGGGCTCATATCCAATCCCTGATGTAATCCCACTCCTACTGCAGACCTCACCACTGTCACACTTTCCTCGTACATACCCTGTACAACTCTTACGTACTTCTCTGCCACTCCCGACTTCCTCATACAATACTACAGCTGCTCTCGAGGCACCCTGTCATATGCTTTCTCCAGGTCCACAAAGACGCAATACAATTCCTTCTGGCCTTCTCTAAACTTCTCCATCAACATCCTCAGAGCAAACATTGCATCTGTGGTGCTCTTTCGTGGCATGAAACCATACTGCTGCTCACTAATCATCACCTCACTTCTTAACCTAGCTTCCACTACTCTTTCCCATAATTTCATGCTGTGGCTCATCAATTTTATTCCACTGTAGTTACTGCAGTCCTGCACATCCCTCTTTTGCTTTACACTTCTTCTCCACTCCTCAGGCATCCTCTCACTTTCCAAGATTCCATTAAACATTCTGGTCAAAAACTCCACTGCCATCTCTCCTAAACACCTCCATGCTTCCATAGGTATGTCATCTGGACCAACGGCCTTCATCCTCTTCATAGCTGTCCTTACTTCCTCCTTGCTAATCCATTGCACTTCCTGACTCTCTTTTTCCACATCATCCAACCTCTTCTCTCTCTCACTCTCTTCATTCATCAGCCTCACAAAGTACTCTTTCCATCTGCTCAACACACTCTCCTCGCTTGTGAGTACATTTCCATCTTAATCATTTAGAACCCTAACCAGCTGCACATCTTTTCCAGCTCGGTCCCTCTGTCTAGCCAATCGGTACAGGTCCTTTTCTCCCTCCTTAGTGTCACCTGCCCATGCTATAGGGTTCTAATCAGATCTTGATATTACTTCCTTAAGTTTTCCCTTGGTTGTTTAAACTCCTTTTATCCCCAGCTTTCTCTGTTTGCCACTTTAGCAGTTGGTGTTCTACATGCTAACACCTCACATTTTTCATGCCAGCTGTTACATCTCTCAGTATTTGAACATTAAATCATCATTCCATCTTTACTTTGAACCACTTTGCTATTTTCTTCCTCATACTGTTCTTCCTTATTACCAATAATACAAGATAGCAAACCTCTTAAAACAGCAGCTGTGTTTTTTTATACCCAACCTTCGTTTTCCTGCTTTTAATCCTTCCTGGCCCCTTCCATTTTGTGGCACAGTCAGCTCAGCTTCTGCTTTCTCTACCTACATTACAGGTTTCCATTTCCTAGCTTTAGCCTGTTTGATTTAATATGAATATAGACATGTCTGAGTCTACAATGCTATTCTAATACAATTTGCCAAATTTGCTATGGGTTGGCCTACATTTGCCCCTCTAAGCTAATAACCACACACACCATTCCTATCCAGAAAAGCATGTACTATGAATGATGCCTACACTGCCAGTAATTCCTTAGTATTGCATAGGACTCATTAAGATTGCATAAATTAAGGTACACATGGATGATGCCTGCACATCTTATTAACCCACAGTAATCCAATTAGGGACTCATTACCACCAGTACTAAGAAACATGTGAGTGTCCCGGGATACACATGATGTCTCAACACTTTTTTGTTTATATGCCATTTATTAACCAAACAATGTCATACTTCCATCACAATTGTACACTGAGTGTCCTAAAATTTACATACATACACACACATATATCAAACAATATTCGCAAACATTGCAAAACAAGGTTACCCCAGAATCCTGCTGAGTACACCACGTATTTTGTCTTGGTAGAGTCCCATTTGACACTACTTTCCCCTTTTGTACCGTTTATTGTGTAGACCTTATCAGAATGTCTTAAAAACCATAAACTGTTGATAAGGTATTGTACTTTACAACTTCTTCCAGCTTCCCTCCTTCATCTACTGTGTAACCTCAGGCAATTAACTACAGGCGTTAAGTTACAGATGTTAATAAGCTCATAAAATAAAACTAATGAAGCAAAGTACATGTCAATATTTGTGAATATTTGTAGCCATATAACCTGATAAATGCTACATGTGTAGTTTCAGTCGGCACACAGACTTGTAGTTACTCAAATGTCTCTGGTCAAGTTATTATTTTTAGTCAGTTTTCTTTATGACATTCCAGACTCAATATATCTGTTGAGTTGTGCTCCTCATTGTGTTCTTTTCATGGTCATGGTGGTGTGTGTGTGAGAGAGAGAAGGGGAGGGGTAAAGTGACAAACTTTATGCATTTCTGACCAAATCTTTAGGCAATAAGGTGTTGTGGAACAAAATGGCCTCTGATTCAAAGCCAATCCAAAACAGCCATACTCCAGACCAATGTGTACACAAACTGCCTTTTCAACACCTACTACAGTATCAAGTAGTGGATATAATTTGTTTAGCTGAAGTTGACTTTTTTGAAAACAGAGGAAATTTCTTTCTACAGCAGGCATCATAGTCATTTCCTGTGCTTCTGCTTCATTACCCAGATATTTTAACACTAGAATTACCAAAGCCTATGAAAAAAACGTCCCACCTTAAATCCCTTCAGTCCTCCACATCAGCATCTTTTGTCTTGTAAATGTGCTGATAAAGACAAGCAGCAATCAGCCTACTATTCAGGCACTACAGGCACAAAGTTCTCCCAGCTCATGCCTCGATTATCTGGGAGTCAGGTACCTGGAGATGTACAGTATAGGGAAATAATAGATTGTTATTTGGAACAAATGCATTTCATGTGTATTCCATTTCTACAACAATCTATGTAAACGCATTGTTAAAACAAAAAAGTTTTTTCATATTTTAGTAATAAATGACAAAATGTAAACATAAATTGTATAATGTGTGAAGCCCTCAGTACAAAGATCAAATAAATACTTTCACAAAATGTACAAGTTCAACAAGTTCAAGTTCAAAGTTTATTGTCATGTGCACATGACTCAGTGATGATTGTCAGCAAGTTCAGATTGAAAAGCTCCTGTGGCTAAAAACCCGAGAATTGACACAACTTGCAAAGGACCAAGCAGAGCACAATTCCTCAAAGTCGGCCTTTGTAAAGCAGGTAGCAGTTCAGCACACAGCTCCAAGAGTATACGGTGGCTCTTGAAATCGAAATCGACTTAAAAGTCAGTCATCATCATCTATTAATACGTGCTCTCTGCTAACTCTTCCATTAAAGCAGCTATGGCATTCTGTACACCATTATATTGTTACAGAATGATCACAATCAAGTGAAGTAAATTTGTAAATTATATGAAATTAATGTCAATGTATTTGATGAATCCCATGTCATGGATGCGAATGTGAAAAAGAAAGGAAACGATACAGAAACAGTGGCATTGCTCTGATGCTGGGTGCTGCCAGTTTGCAAAACTGTGTGCACAGAAGGTCTGAGGCTGCCTTGAAAATGTGTACGGCTTTATGCAAAGTTTAGTTTATATACATCTTGGAGTGTGAGAAACAGGTGTATGCAACATTTTTGTGTTTATACACTATTTATATTTGAGGCACTTTGTGTTTAGTCTTTGCCTTTGGTCTTTTTCTCTGTCTTTCTTTCACTGCATGGGCAATTCTGAAAAATGCAAGCTGACAAAGCAGTTTCTGTCCATCTCATTTTTCTGGTTGTTGACCTGGTGCCAACACTCAAACTTTGCTTTCAGGTATTTATTGGAACAGATTGACCACCGCTCCAATGTTCTAGTTGTAGCCTGGTCCTTTGCATGTATTTTAGTTTATCTGTCACCTTCATTATTTATTACCTCCACCAATTCAAACTCTGTAAAAATTCAAAGCAAAAGTAACACTGTTGCAAAAGGTCAGAGAATGGAAGCAGAAATACTGTAACTATTTTCTCTTTCCTGCCTTCCTGCACTATCCTTGCATTTTTTTCAATGTATATATGTAATTTTCTTTTTTTTAACTGTATGGTAACTGCTACCTGGAAATGTGGACTACAACATCTTCAAAATCAAAGTCCCAAATCTAGCACCTGTCCTAAATTTGTCTTGTGTTCTTCACACACAGCCAGTTCACTTTTCTCCACTTCATTGCAAGAGGATTTACAGGCTATCTTTTTAGTGAACTGGAAAGACAGATTTTGAGTTGCTGAACCTAAGTGCCAGTTGCGAATTCTTGTTTTCAGACCTTGTATAACTCTCTGCTGTACCTCCACCATCTTGTTTTCTTTCTCTTATCCTGTTACATTCAAACATTTGCTTAACTGGTACACTTTCTTTCCATTTCAGTCAATCTTGTACTAGCATTTTCAGACCTTTCACACACAAGCTCTTGATTTTTTTTCATTTCCACTGTCCCTTATTTTAATTCCACACTTTCTTCACTCAGTTCCCATATTATTCAGTTTATACCCTGCTGTCAACAATAGCCATTTACTCTCACCAGCTTATCTGCCTTCTATCTGATTTCATTTTTTTAAATCAAATTTCAGTACAGCACTTGTTTCCTTTCCTAAAAGTAGTGACAGAGCTATCAGTGTAGCATGTTCTTTAAATACTGGATGGAGCTCAGAATTGCATGGAGAATCTGGTGAAGTGGAGAATAATGGAAGGAAATGCCCTTGCTCTTTTTCCTTTCTTTCTGCCTCTTTTTACTCACAATCACATTTCCACTCTTTATCTGAGATCTTATCATCATCATCGTCATCATCATCATTATCATCAGGAAGTCACCTGCCCATGCTCCTTCTTCTTTCAGCTGCTCCTGTTGGGGGTTGCCACAGTGGATCATCTTCTTCCATATCTTTCTGTCCTCTGCATCTTGTTCTGTTACACCAATCTCCTGCATGTCCTCTCTCACCACATCCATAAACCTTCACTTAGGCCTTCCTCTTTTCTTCTTCCCTGGCAGCTCTATCCTTAGCATCCTTCTCCCAATATACCCAGCATCTCTCCACTGCACATGTCCAAACCAACGCAATCTCGCCTCTTTGACTTTGTCTCCCAATCGTCCAACTTGAGCTGACCCTCTAATGTACTCATTTCTACTCATTTCTAATCCTATCCATCCTCATCATACCCAGTGCAAATCTTAGCATCTTTAACTCTGCTACCTCCAGCTCTGTCTCCTGCTTTATGGTCAGTGCCACCTTCTCCAACGCATATAACATAGCTGGTCTCACTACCGTCCTGTAGACCTTCTCTTTCACTCTTGCTGATACCCATCTGTCACAAATTACTCCTAACACGCCTCCATCCATTCCACCCTGCCTGCACTCTCTTTTTCACCTCACTTCCACAATCCCCATTACACTGTACAGTACTGTTCATTCTAAGTATTTAAACTCATCCACCTTCACCAACTCTACTCCCTGCTCCCTACTATCGCTACAGATCACAATGTCTTCAGCAAACATCATAGTCCACGGGGACTCCTGTCTAATCTCGTCTGTCAACCTATCCATCACCATTGCAAATAAGAAAGGGCTCATATCCAATCCCTGATGTAATCCCACTCCTACTGCAGACCTCACCACTGTCACACTTTCCTCGTACATACCCTGTACAACTCTTACGTACTTCTCTGCCACTCCCGACTTCCTCATACAATACTACAGCTGCTCTCGAGGCACCCTGTCATATGCTTTCTCCAGGTCCACAAAGACGCAATACAATTCCTTCTGGCCTTCTCTAAACTTCTCCATCAACATCCTCAGAGCAAACATTGCATCTGTGGTGCTCTTTCGTGGCATGAAACCATACTGCTGCTCACTAATCATCACCTCACTTCTTAACCTAGCTTCCACTACTCTTTCCCATAATTTCATGCTGTGACTCATCAATTTTATTCCACTGTAGTTACTGCAGTCCTGCACATCCCTCTTTTGCTTTACACTTTTTCTCCACTCCTCAGGCATCCTCTCACTTTCCAAGATTCCATTAAACATTCTGGTCAAAAACTCCACTGCCATCTCTCCTAAACACCTCCATGCTTCCATAGGTATGTCATCTGGACCAACGACCTTCATCCTGTTCATAGCTGTCCTTACTTCCTCCTTGCTAATCCATTGCACTTCCTGACTCTCTTTTTCCACATCATCCAACCTCTTCTCTCTCTCACTCTCTTCATTCATCAGCCTCACAAAGTACTCTTTCCATCTGCTCAACACACTCTCCTCGCTTGTGAGTACATTTCCATCTTAATCATTTAGAACCCTAACCAGCTGCACATCTTTTCCAGCTCGGTCCCTCTGTCTAGCCAATCGGTACAGGTCCTTTTCTCCCTCCTTAGTGTCACCTGCCCATGCTATAGGGTTCTAATCAGATCTTGATATTACTTCCTTAACTTTTCCCTTGGTTGTTTAAACTCCTTTTATCCCCAGCTTTCTCTGTTTGCCACTTTAGCAGTTGGTGTTCTACATGCTAACACCTCACATTTTTCATGCCAGCTGTTACATCTCTCAGTATTTGAACATTAAATCATCATTCCATCTTTACTTTGAACCACTTTGCTATTTTCTTCCTCATACTGTTCTTCCTTATTACCAATAATACAAGATAGCAAACCTCTTAAAACAGCAGCTGTGTTTTTTTATACCCAACCTTCGTTTTCCTGCTTTTAATCCTTCCTGGCCCTTCCATTTTGTGGCACAGTCAGCTCAGCTTCTGCTTTCTCTACCTACATTACAGGTTTCCATTTCCTAGCTTTAGCCTGTTTGATTTAATATGAATATAGACATGTCTGAGTCTACAATGCTATTCTAATACAATTTGCCAAATTTGCTATGGGTTGGCCTACATTTGCCCCTCTAAGCTAATAACCACACACACCATTCCTATCCAGAAAAGCATGTACTATGAATGATGCCTACACTGCCAGTAATTCCTTAGTATTGCATAGGACTCATTAAG
>NC_053156.1:1012513-1030257 GCF_016835505.1 Polypterus senegalus | reverse complement strand
ACGGGGCTGGCTGATGAAGGTAGACCTCTTTGACAGGTTTTAAAAACGTTCATGTACATATGCAAAATTACTTTCTCTTTGTTTTCGGGCAGTTTAAAATTATTTAAACTCTGCACAGATAACTCACAAATCCCCAAACACAGTTCTCAGAACAGAAATTAAGATCATTATCATCTGCATCTTATGTCTCCTATTGGCTTCCAGCTATGTTTACAGCCAATTTTGAAATCCTCTATTGAATACAAAGCTGGAAGGGTTTGCACCTCTGCCTTGATGAACTTACCACTTCTTATAAACCAGAAGAGACAGTGATAACACCCAGGCCATATTTTTTATAAGGAATACTCCACCTAAAATATTTTTATAGTGACTTACCCCATTTACTTTGCAGTGATGGCATAATATTTTAATCTCAGATGAAAATGTTCTAATATAAAAAATTGGTGTCCAGGCTATAATAATACCAGGTCATGTCACTTGCAGAAATTTTCAGATGATTCTGACATATAGGTGTATTGATAATTGGGATGGGACAGAAGAAATTCAGGTACAGCACTTGTTTCTGCTGCAAGAGATCGTCTGCATGTTTACATCAGCAAACTAGGAACTTTTTATGACTTCGCCTGGTCACTATTTAAAGGAGATGGATGTAGAAGTGGTCCACTCCTAAAAGTACTTAGGGGTACCACTCCACAAGTATCTTGGGAAATAAAGTTCTATGAAAAACAATGGAAAAGAAAAAATATCATCTTACTCAGATTGCATAAATCCACATTTCAGTTATCCAGTTGTATGACACTACAAAAACATTTTTTGATTAAATTTTTTAAATATATATATATATATATATATATATATATATATATATATATATATAACTTTTGGGAAAAATCAGTACCTATTATAAACAGCAGCACAAGTCACATGGCACTGACTTCTTAAATGGAATATTCTCTCTCACTTTTATTAGTCAAGAGTTTTATCTAAACAAGGAATGCAATTTACACAGGACTGAGTTTTGTGAACTGAATTCAGTTCATTAGTTGGAAAATAGGAAAAGACAACTGGGGCAGACTTGGCTGAACTTAATACTAGTTTGAAGAAGGGCATATTTACTGTAAGTGTCCACAAATGTCACAAAGTTAAAGAGTGAAAGTTGTCATGCTGATTGATGCAGTGATGTTGCAGAAGAACAGGTCTGATGAGTTCCTAGGGTCTCCTTTTTAAAACATTGCAGGATTTGCACATAAATATGTGTTCAAAAATAGGAAAATCACTATACCATAAAACTTGAAGGCTCAGTTATGCCTCCCAGTGGTCACAGTGTATAGTTGTATACATTTAAAATGCTTGAATAAAGATAAAACCCAAAGAAATAAGGGCTGAGGACAAATTTAATGTCCCATTCACTTATATATCTGAAGGACAAAGATGCCTTCTTTCCCAAAAACAATTGATGTTGTTGTTTTAATTAAAATGAATTTTCTTAAGAAGGGAACTCTAAAATTGACTTCGTGCATTCAGATTAAATATCTTTTACCAGAAGGGTGCAGCTTCATGGGTATTAGGCATGACCTCAGTGGTCCTCGTGTCTTTTTCATATGCCATTCAAAGGAAAAGACTCAATATTTTAGCAGCAGTTTCTCGGTTTCTTCCCTATTTTGTCCTACACAATGTATTAAATGCTCCGATGCCCACATGTCTGACACACTATTAACTGAAGCGGTGCATATATTCTTTTCAAGCATGCTTTCTGAATTAGCTTCAGTATTATTCAAAATGTAAAAGCGAGCCATGTAAAATAATAAATCCTAAATCTTATCTTTGCATATTCTTTCCATTTTCATACCTGCTTCCCGAAATACAGTCAGGAAAGCAGGAGCTCTTCAATGGTGCACAAAACATTTTCAGGAGAACCATTTGCAGCACCAGCATTCTATGGAAAAAGAGGCCCCCAGAAACAAAACCCTACAGAAAATGAATGGAGGAACTCCAAGCTTTTACGGGAACCAATATTACCTACCATCGTCTTCTTTGTATATTACTGTGATTATCACATTCACTTTATTACTGTATATCATGATTGTTGCATTATACTTTTAATACTTTTACCTGTAAACAGCATATTTGTAATGAAATGACTGTGATTCTTCAGTTTTAAGGTGGATGCTGAAGGGAGCTGATCAGAACTCAGACGTTGGGCTAAAATAAATCAAACATCAAGCCAAAAGAAACCACATTGCCATATGCTCTCAGATAAGTGAAGGGTAGTGTCCAAGAGTCATTGTCTTACATGATGTATTTCCAGATGCTAAGATTGACCTACAATCTATCAAGATATGTATTGTGAATAGGAAGTGGGCATCCATTGAGTTACCCACAAGGCAAGGAGGAAATCTTCACCCAATGCTGGAAATAGTTGATTGAATGTTCAGGAGGTACTGGCACCTTATCAAGAATCATTCCCTAGCTTCCTCTGTGCCAGATGGCAGCGCAAATCTCAAAGAAGATGCAAACATAATAGGAGTATAGGCGTGGTATGCTGATAGGTAGGTCTTGTTATTCCTCAAGACTTGGGGGACAAAGAAATGTGGAGTGACTGGAATACATGGTGACTACAATATTTATTAGGAAGTATCTAGAGCCTGAAGTGACTCTTGGTATTCTTAGAAAAAGTAAACTCAAAGAAAGTATCAGTCAATTAGATGTACATTCTTTGGGAAACTGAATGGCAATGTCTGATAGAAACAACAATGAAATGCATTTATTGATTAATTATTTTTTTAAGTCTTTCACACCAAAGAGGCCTTGTCCTTCTGTCTGTCTGCTAAACAACTCAAATCCTAGTGGACCATTTTTTTTTTTACATTTGGACAATTAAAAAATTTTTAAGAAAATTTTTGGGACATCCCTTTAAAAATTAAAAACCCCTTTTTCCCCCCATTTCCGTGTGTGTGTGTTTTCTGGAAAAAAGGGGCATGGCGGGCCCGCCCCAGCCATGCCTGCCCTCCCGGCACTGGCCACACATGGGCTGGGCAAAAGTGAATGGATTCCCGGGCGGCATGAAAAGATATAAAGGACACCATTGCTGGGGGGGTGCTGATTGGGGGTATGGGGGGGAAAATAAAAAACCCTTTTTGAGGAGATGCCACACAAAAAAATCGTTACCCCCCGATTAAAAAACTTTTGCAAGTACTTCCTGGGGGGACCCACAGACAATTATAAACAACGCCACATTACATCAGTTGCTGGGGGCACCGTTCCCAATGTTGTGTCAGAAAATTAAAGTCATATTACGGCAAAGCCGATTTCAGTCGAAAAAACAGGCATTTTTTTGGAAATACAAACCAGTATTTGGAGAGAAAATTAAAGACATATTAAAGGATGCATATTACAGCACATACAAGCCAGTATTACTGTGGAGAAAACATTAGGCGTATCTACTAACAACATCCACCCAAAAGGCCCGTCAAGTAGGACAAAAGACAGCAATCAAACCCCTATGTAAGCAACATCTCCTGGAAGAACAGTCAGCTCAACAAGTAAACATCACCAAAGGGCTGAAAGACAAAAAAAAATACGAAAAAATAGATCGATTGAAAAAAAAGAAATGACTGTCAGAAAAGTTTAAAAGAAAAGACTCGAAGAGCAAACCTTAGAAAGGTTGGCATTTCTTAGAACCATATTCAGCCACGGTCACTTTATTTTTGCATTATCAAGAGTTAAAAGTTTTCCAGATGTTGTTGTCAAGGTCGTAGATTCCTGCACAGGCAACTGTTACCAAACTCAGACAGAATATTTACAGAAATGTTGTCTATAAAAATTGTAAAAAAAATTTCATGGTAAAATTGAAAATTTTACCTAAATATCTTCTTCAAAATATTGTGTCTTCTAGATTTTCAAAGTTTTCACTAAGGCAATATTAATTATACTTACTGTATTGTCATGTACGTTCTATTTTATTTTATTATTATTTTATTTTAGGCTTCTAAAAAATATTTTGACAAAAACAAAATTAAGAAAAAGAAACAGAATGAGGTCAAGGTCCTTGCCATTTAATATAGACTTTTCCCTACTAATTTTTGCACACTTTTTCCAGCTCCGTATTTAGGCTATGTCTATAATTGAATATTCATTGAGATATCTCAAATAGCATCTTACGCATTTTCAAATTTCAAATCCCATACAAAAGGTAAACTGCAGCTTCTTCAGTTTTAACACAGAGGAACATTCGTGTGACTTCAACTCTAGATTTCTTTTAATTTTATGGGGATAGCAGATCCCTTAGCTGTACATTTTTTTTTTTTAATGGGTGGAGTGGTATTCTGAGGCTGGATCTCGTTGCAGGAAGGTTGAGTTTGAATCCTAAATGACAAAGTGACTCTGCTCCATTGGGTCATTAGAAAGGGTCCTTAAACCTACAATTCCTTCATCTTGGGTATGAAGTTTCTCATCCCGCCCTCAAGTGGTTCCTCAACTTACAGGAAAACTCGGGTTGGTGGCAGGTTGGCACTCAGCCACCATAAAAACCTCATGCTATTCCAGTGTGGTGCTGTGGTGTCACATGCTGCCTGGGGGCCAATCCAGGTGAGTTCATTATGCTGGGTGAGCAACATGCTATCACCATGCTCCCAACCTCTCCTCTTTTCATGTTCATAGTTGATCCTGGCGGCAGATTAAAAATTTAAAAAGTGAAATAAGTGAAAAAGTTAAACATCTGCAGTCATGTCTAAGCAACTGCATCTGCTGCAGGACACGGGTCCCAAATGTGAACTGGGATGGATGACCATTTTTGCCATACAAGGAAGGTATGACATTAGATGTATATTTATTTGTTCAGTTCAACAATGATATTCTTTATTCATTCAATACAGTAGAAATAAGTTTGTTTTTATCACTGTACAAGGTAATACCATCTTTTGCTGTACTGGAAACAAGGGTAAGGTCATTATATCCTAACAGTCTGTCTTCTGCCTCTACCCACCCCGATGACTCAGGACTCTTTCTGCTAAATTGACTAAATGTGTACTCGTATTTCCACTCAAAAACAACCTCACGGCTGCATTTTTAAAGGTTATAGAAGATTTCTGACACTGTCATCGCTCTTTAAAAGGCATAGTGATCCTGTCCCTCATGAGGCAGACAAACGTTAGCGAGACTTCAGCAAAGATTTTAAATCTCCATCAGGTACTCCTTTGAAAATGGAATATTGAAGATATTTGAAGTACAATCAACCGGACCTTCCACATCTAAACAACTAACAACAACGGAATCTTTTCATCCCTTAATTGGAATCTCTGTCTATGAGAGCAGTTTCAGCTTGCATGATTTAAAATTTTTAAAACATATTTTATGTTCACTACTAGTACATGTAATTACATTCTATTTTCACTGTAATTTCTAAATATGATTCACTTTCGAAAAAATTGAACTAACCAAGTCACCAAACAAACTTCAATGTTACTCCATACATATTTACTTTAATGAAAAGAATAATGATACAAAATAAGTTGCATGCAACATATCCTAGAACAAAATGAATATTCTTAAAATAAATGAAGATGAGACAAGAGGAAAGTGGGCCAGCCATATCATGTAATCACCTGTTACCTTGGGTTACAAAGGCTGCTGTTTTTGTGTTTTACACTAAAAGCTACGTACCTACTTGGTTTACTTTATAATTATACTTTATATAGTATCAACTAAAAATAACAATATGCAGATCTGCATTTTCATTTACATAAAAGAACTGCCACCTCTATAGCTGGTTTCAGTTCATTTCAGCTGGATGTAACTGGAATTAAAACTCAGTAATTATAATATCTCAACTGTCAGGGGATGCCAGGGGCACGACCTGGCTGGGACGCCGTGGGGGACGGATTGGGGTCGCCACCCTGGATCACATGGGGCGCCCTGGTTGCTTTGGGGCCATGGAAGCCCCACCCTGTAGGGCCGTGGTCACGCCAGGAGGCGCCAATGCCTTGGGACCTGTTACCCCAGCACTTCCACCACACCAGGAAGTGCTGGGGGAAGATTTAAAGGGCGGGAGAGCTGCGGAGAACAACGGCACTTCCGCTACGCTGGGCGTGGCCAATGAAGGAGTGTCGGGAATCACCTGGAGCTCATCCGGGAGATATAAAGGGGCCGTCTCCCTTCATTCAGGGCTAGAGTCGGGTGGAAGGAGGACAAGGCAAGAGAGGAGAGTGGAGGCGGCCCAGACAAGTGGCATTGTGGCCAGGACTGTGTTGGGGTTTTTGCACTGATTTTGGACTGGGTCTGAGTGACCATATCTGTAAATATATGTATAATAAACATGTGGTGTACAAAACAACATGTCCGCTGTCTGTGTCCGGGTCAAGTCCACACAACTATTTATGTGTTTTCAGGGATCTCACAAATGAATGTTTTAAAAGATAGTGTTTCCATTGTGCAAAGAATAATAAGAAAACGAGAACCCTTTCAGAAACAACCTAAATCCCCCATCTGCTCCACAGGTACCCCATCAGAACCTAAACCATCAACTCCATCCCACTATTGACCCCAACAAACATAGTGACCTTATAACAGGACAACATCCAGATCCGAAGGCTCAATAAATAAACATTAAAAGAAGTGTCTCTGCCATGGATTAAAAAGCAAAAAAGATCGACTAGGGGTTTGGGATAAATATAGTCTGTAGACACTTTAAATCAATTTGCTCCCTGGACAACATTTATTTTCAACGGGAAGGTCCTACTCACACAGTTTCAGCTAAACAACAGGCACTTTATCATGGGCAGGACTCATCTAAACAGAGAGAGGAACATTTATTAAGTCTGGCCCGGAGTGGTTATCCACTTTTATGAGAAGGTGAGTTGGCAGAGCCTCTGTCCCTAAGGACGTTGATATCTACTAAGTGAAGTTTTTGTCTTTCAGGTCCTGTTCTTGTTATCTGGGGCTGCATTTAGTTCATATTCTTTGTATTGTTTCTCTTGTATCTCCCTTCTCAGTCTCCCATTGCTTCATTTTTTTCCTCTTGGTGCTTTGTTATGATGCACTTTGCTTGTTAACATGTTTTCAGCAGACTGATGCTTTGTGTCTAAGGGTTTTCTGACTTCAGGGTCATTTACATCTTTCATTCTTTCACCTTATTACTCCACACTCCCTTGACTAAATATACCATTATCAAGTATGATTCAGAACCTAATTTATCCCCTTTGGAATTCAAGCTCAGTGCTTCCAGCCTCATTTCATGACTGATCTCTTCTATGCCGTTACAGTTTGCCTGAGGACAACTGTGGACTTTACACATCAACAGCAATGGGATTCAGTCTCTTAACTTTTCAGGTCAGAAGGTAGTTAAAATTCCAAAAACCACTGTGTGATTATACTCGGTGGGCCAGCCATTTTGACACCCTTTAGAAAGATTTGATAAATGCAAGCTACTGCTTTCTCTGCTAGACCAACCCTTAGGTTCTCCTTATCCAATATTTGAGGTGCTGAATGTCCCTAATGCGGACTTCTAACCCTTATAAATATTGTAAATCACTAAGTTTATGCTGCGAACCCTTGGAGGTAAAATGGAAGATGACTAGAAAGGGAGGTGTCTGTGGAGTTCACAACCTTTCAAACCCATGAAATACCCATGGAATACACAGAAAGGAGAAGTAGAAGTTCACATAAAATGTACAGAGGCAACAGCAGGATCAACTTTTCTGGTCTAGGAAAGGAGTCAAGGCAAACCAGAAGTCAGTTCATCTTACTCCAGAGGAAAGGAACTGCCCTAAAATGCTGCAAGAGAGTTAGAAAAGTATGAGCTTTCTCGGTTGAGAATTGATGATAGTAGCCTAGATTGTGATAATGCTGATTAAAATAAATACTACCAGAATGGCTGGGATCTGCAGCTAACTGAAGTTGTCAGTTTGTTTTTGTTTTCTTAGTAGCACTAATGGTCACAATATACACACATGAAAAGACAAGAAACTCTCAGTGGACTCTAATTGTCTACTATCATTCAAATCACTTTTATACAACATTATCAACAGAGTATCCTAAGATAGAAACTTAATGTAAACCAGACAGTCACGCTCTACTAGAAAAACAAACCAATCAGTAAAATTATAATCAAAATAACAAATACAAAATAAATAAGTAAAGAAAGTGCACACAATTTCTCAGTGGACCAGGTCATTGCACTCAGTAACCCAGTCATTAGTGCTAATTTTAAAATGTGAAATACCCCAACATGCACATCTTTAGCATATTGAAAAACCTATGCAGACACAAGAACAATATGCAAAATTTACACAGACAATGTCCAAGCCTGATATTTGAACCAAAGACTCTAAGGTGGAGGCAGCAGTGCTAACCACTGCCACTTTTTATGTAGAAATGATTAAAGGAGAAAATCAAGTATATTAAGGAGGTGAAGAAAATTTCAGTGAACATTTTACTTCATGTTGATAACTTGCTATTTGTGAAGGTGCTGGACAGTAGACATGCCAGATTTCACTTACTGTATGTAGTGCAGTAATTCCTTCAAGATACTCATGTGAGGGATTCCTAGAACAATATCCTGTTCCAGGCATTACTGTAAAACACAAAATTCAGCAGTTGGTGAAAATGTTGACACTACTGACTGTGGAAAGCACATCTAAACCAAAAACCCTACCTTCTTTATCTCTGATGTTTTGGTTTACATTAAATAAAAAATAAGAAATACGTTCTCATATGTTAACAAGACTTGTTGTATCATAAAAGCCATATATCCACATAAACATGTTTGAAATAGAACTTTGCATCGCTGTGGTGGAGATGATTATCAAAGCATGCTTTTAAAGGTCAGTAGAGTTCTTAATAACATTCTCTAGTAATAATAACATAACAAAATAACTTTTCAACTGTAATATATCAGTTTGTTATTCTTAAATCTATACTAATAAAGGCAAAGCCCTCACTGACTGACTGACTCACTCACTCACTCATCACTAATTCTCCAACTTCCCGTGAGGTAGAAGGCTGAAATTTGGCTCATTCCTTAAGGTTACTTACAAAGTTAAGTAGGTTTCATTTGAAATTCTACACATAACTGTTATAATTGAGTCCTACTTACGACATATATACGTCCATAGCCTGCAGAAATCCACAATTTCTCCACTGTTTTATTGTTGTTATTACGATGCAAAGTTATCGATGAAGGCAGTTGTATGCTTAGAACGCTTCACAGATGCGAGTCCTGCAAATACTAACATAATTGAAACAAATCATGAAACTCAAACCGATTATGACAGCAGATTCCAAGCTGTGAGAAACAGTAAAATGAGTATGTTAGACTCATGGTGCATTTTCTGATGCAGCTAGACGGAAACGACTTTGTGACGCTGCCACAAACTCGCAGAAAAATCCACAAGTTAATAGTCACGCTGGCTAAATACCTGCAGACAAATCCACAAGTTCATAGAGATTGTGCTAATACTCAGGCAATTCCACAACTACAATACCGGAATGCCGAAACATCTTAGATTCAGAGTAGCGATTTGGTAGTGAATTCGATGAATGAACCTGTTATGTTTACACGTGCACGGACTGTAACTTGAACACAACACGCCTCCAAATACAAACCTGATTGAAAGAAATAATGATAATCAAATCCTTGATGACCCCCTCAAAACAGTGACAAAACAATTCCTTGACAATCATGGGTTTTTTTTAAAATTTTTCCCCTTTTTTTTTTTCATAACAAACAATTTTTCCACGTGAGCGGGTATTTTCTAGTTATTAAAAAAACATTTAAAAAACATTGGCAGTAACCGTGGCGGGGGGTTAGAGGGGTACGGAATTATAGAATAAAACCCTTAAAAAAATTTTAAAAAGCTTCAAATTTAAATCCATAAATAATTTTTATTTGGGTATTGTGTGAATGAGTTTAAAAAACCCCATGAACAAGCTAATTTTTCAAAGAATGGTGAACAATGTAATGTTTTGCGGAAGAACTTGAATGATAGTTCAGGTTTAGGTCCAAAATAAAAGTTTTTTAATAAAGGGGGTGGAGTAAACCCCAATCGGTATTCAGATAAGTGCAAATAGTGTTTTACAAAAATTTATTTTAAAAATTTCGCCATTTTTTTGTATTCTGAAAAATAACCAAATCAAAAAGGGAGCTTTTCCCGTTTGCTTGCTGCAACCCTGCTGACACAAGAACTCTGTTTAAACCCCCCCTTTGTTTTTGGAAAACGTGATTTTATGAGGCCCATATTTTCCCTTGGACAATTAATATGTACACAATTTTTTTGGGTTGTTCACCACATGGGTCCACAGTCACCATTTTTTTCACATGGCGGAAACAGGCAATAATTTTATGTATCCATCTATTTAATTTCTTTTTTTGGGGAAATATTAGCATATATACTGAGTTGTATGTGTTTGTTGTGGGATAACATGCTATAAAAGACATCAGCATGCACAGTTAAGTACATTAAATTTGACCAGAAAAGGGGAAAAAACCCCTCACAAGAGGCATAGTACTCTAGCAACAAAAAGCAAAACAAATAGGGAAAAAAATTTAAGGCTTTGAGTGGTTTGTTTTTTGGACATTAAATTTGGTTTTTCCTATAATGTGAACATGGTAGAAGATAAATATGATTATTGTGTAATGAACCTGTTAAAACACTTTGAAAATTTTGGGCCCAAGTTCTTTAAATGAATTCATGGGTGCAATAGAAATCGGCAAAACAGATTTTACATCCTGTCCTCTTCCTGATAGATCAATTACTGAGTCAAGGGTTTCCCACCTCCTTCATCAGTCAGTTGCCTTCTGGTGGCCCCAGGCCCCCTTTCATTCCTCTGAGCCATGGTCTCTTTTAAAGCATTGGTCATCCATAACTTCCTGGTCTTAATGGCCTTGCATGTACAGCACACCTTTCAAACCAACTAGAAACCTCAAGGGGTAAAGTAGGTGTCTCCTCTGGCACTTTGTCCTAATAGGATCCTTGGAGAGAATCTCCATCCTTCATATCCATAGTTACTGAAGAGAGTTCTCAGATGGCTCCTTTTTTCACTTGACCACAGTCAGATTTTTCACCAGTCCTGTGCTGCTCATTGCTGTAACCCTTTTCAAATATCTGTAAATGTATTTTACAAGATATGCTCTACATTACAAGTGTCATATTATTAGGCTTCAAATTGTTTTAAATAAATACAGTTCAAAATCCAGGTTGATTTTCTTTTTTTAAAGTAGCAAAGGGAGTGATCTCTCAGGAGAATGCACCAAATATATATATTTTTCAGTGCAGTACATTATTTCTTAAATGACAATCTAATATTCCCTCTGCTACTAGCTGTATTTTTAAACTTCCTACTGCTGCCATTTTCAGGAACATTTATTCACAACATTCACTGAACATCATTTACACTCCATATAAAACAAAGAATAAAAACATCAGTCTCATTGTGGTCCTGTTAAATGTGTTTGGGCCTGTCCACCAAATTATTCATCTCTTGGCATCTTCTTATAAATCACTCCCTTTCTATTCAAATTCTCAAACAGAGTGAGCACACTGTAAGTTCCATGGGTATGTTTTGCGAAATGCTCCTCTGACTCCAGCCATTCAAACGGACCTTTCACATACGCCTCTTTGATTGTCCAAGCTTTATTTCTGTCTTGGCGTCATTTCTCGCTTTTCCTATACATTCTTGAACTTTCATGTTAATTGTTTGTGGTATTATAATTACTTCAGGTTTATTGCCGTTTGACTAATATTGTTATTGTAGATAATACTGAAATTACAGTGTTCATTTCAGTATCAATCTATGAAATCAATGTCTTTTGTTTGTGTTTTTCCTCTAGTACTCTACACTTTCAATTTTTATAAATTTGATTGTCTTCTATATCCTATTTCATTTTCTCATTTTATTATAATTTTGTTCTATTAAAACCATTTAATTTTAGGGAATATACAGTGCCTTCAGAAAATATTCAGACCTCTTAACTTTCTTCACATTTTGTTATGTTGGAGCCTTTGCTAAAATCACTTCAATTATTTTTCTCATCAATCAACCCTCAATACCTCAGAATAATAAAAGCAAAAAACATGATTTAGAAATGTTTGTAAATTCATTAAAAATTAAAACCCTTGAGATTATTTACATTGACAAGCATTCCAGACACTTATGGCTGTCCTGAAAGTTGTTTTGGTTGTTTCATTTTGTTTTAATTACATGTCTATTGTTGTTAAGAAATCTATCGGAAGGTAAATAAAAAGGAAAAAGAACAAGCAAAAAAATAATAAAGTGCTTTTGGGGAAAAAGGGAAACAACAAGGAATCATGGTCACCAGGAAAGGGGTTTAGCACTCTTGATAAACATAAAAATTGAAAATTTCTTCTCTATTTCCAAGGTCCTTTTAAATTGAAATGATAGCAGAGTGGCATCACACACCAATTGACGTGCACCTGTATCTTAGTGCAAGTTTCCTGTCAAGCAACATGGGCTACAATGACAACAGTCATGGTGCTGCACATTGAAGTATTCCTTTTTAAAAAGATAGGAGGTGGAAATTGACAAAAAAAAACATTTTATAGCATAAAATTTCTATAATGACATTTCACATTTCAGTTTTTGACCTTTGTTCATGTTTTTTGAGTTTTGTTTCTCCCTTTTAGGTTTTGAAACATGGAAAATGTGCATTTTTAAAGCAGTTTCTCACTTCAGTATTCATTTAATGTTGTTAAACTAATTTTACATTAAAACTTGTTGTCTAAGAAAATAAAGGAAGTGAATGGCATGTGATGTGAGGAATTTAAGGTCATTGCTGACATCCCTCTTTATCTGAGATTGTGAATGATTCTCAAAGTCTTCAGAGTAGTGAAGTTTTATTTTAATCTCCGGGTTTGAATTAATAGGCAGCTTGTGTAACTTTGATTTGTGGTTCATGTTTAAACAGATCTTTTGACTTTCCGGTTTCAGTCTTTGCATTAACTTGTTGTTCTTTCCCTACTTTCAAATCCTAATTCCTGCTCACTGCTATCGGCATTTCACTATCTTAGCAGTACAAAAAACAGTCTTCTTAACCGAAAATGAAATATAATGATTATAGGAAAATTTGCATTTAAGATACAGTTGTGTTCAGTAACACACTAGCCCACTTTTAGTTTACGGCAATAAACATCTGTTAAAAAAGAAGAAAAAAACTTTATTGCAACAATATTTCTGATGAATAACTACCATGAGAAATTACCAGTTCAAATCCAACCCTTGTCATTGAATGATTTCTTCAAAAAGAATGCTTCAATAAGCTACCTTTTTAGTTTTTCTGCTTGACACATGCCAAGTTATGAGTTTTATGTCATCATGAACCTGCTTTGGAAAGAACTAGTGAACTCTGTGTTCTGTTGCAGAAATTCAGATTAGGATTATTGAATATATACATTTTCTCTTATTTGCTTTGGGTTTTCTCCGGTGTTCCGGTTTCCCCCATCAGTCAAACATGCAGTTAATAAATTTTGAAACACTAAATTGGCCCATATTGTGTGTTGGTGTGTGTGCTCGCCCTGTGATGGACTGGCACTCTGTCCAGGGTTTGTTCCTGCCTAGCTGGGGTAGACTCCCGCCCTAACCCAGCACCACCCCAGCTGTCCTGGTTTGGAATAGATTAGAAAAAAACTTGACATGAATAATACATTAACACTGTTTGCCTTGGCTCCTGAAATAACGTGTTTTTTTCTTCACTAATCTTCAGACAGATTCTCTGCTCTTTAAAACAGTTCTAAAATGACATCACATTTTAACCAATGGACCAGGCCCATTAAATGACCAGTAACCATTAAATGGAAACATTCAGAATAGTTCCCTCAGGTGGGCATTTTTACAGACTAGGGGCCATTTTGAGCCCCAGATGCCTTTCAAAGTCTGAAGAAGTGTTTTAAACAGCCAAATATTTCTTTGGTTTGTTACTTCATGCTGTTTTAACTGTTGATGATCAGCAAATGCCTGTGGGTCATGACTTGACATGATGGTATGGAGGGGTTGTAGTGACATGTATGACAGTGCGTGATGACACACAAGCCAAACCTTCCCCTATAAAGGAGGTCTAGAAACGGCAGAATTTTGAGTGTGAATCTATCTCACCTAGGAAAGCCATGCTCTGTTATTTTGAATTTTTCCATTATTAACTATAGCAGTTTGTACTGTACTTTGTCCCTCATTTTATTTTGCACTTTATTAAATAATTTCTGACTCATTTTTTCTTAGCAGGGTTACTTTTTATTATAAATTGGAGTTAATATGCTCATTAGAAGAGGGATGGGGTATTACTTATTAAATAGTTCTGGGAAAAAATGAAACAACCTTGAGACTTAATTACAGTATACGTTTTTAAAATTTTAAATATGTTTCAATTTTTATTTTTTGCCCTTTTCTGGACTAGTTTTTTCGCATTTTACTTTTACTCATATCATTGGGGAAAACAGTTGTTGTTGCTTTTTGTTACTTACAGCAGGGGTTAAAATTGCCCAAATTTATCCACCAATTTAAAAAACTGTTGTTCCATTTTCTTTTTTCATGTATTTGGGGGGTTTTGTCCAGATACCCTTTATTTCTCCCATATGCCTGAAGATATGCGGGTTTGATTGTAATTCCTTGGCAGGTCTCAGTGTGGGGAATAAGCAAAGGAATAAATGGAAACCCATTCAACTTTTCCTGACTAAAATAAAAGGTTGACAGGATAGCCCTTGCCTTATTACCACTGAATTTGATTGCCTTTAAACATAACCAAGGTGAAAAAGAAAACCATAAAAATGTTTTATAATAACAGAAATTCGAGTCTTTTCTGATTTTTTTTATAGGGAGCAAAAATTCATAGTATGTCGAAGGAGCAAGCAAGTGCCTGCTCAACAGAAGGCACACTTCACATGATCCTTAAATAAAAGAGAGCGGGGAAAAACCCGCTATAACAGAATTTTGCCTGAGGGGCCCCCCTTTACTGTTTGACAAACTCTAAAATATTTTTTTCCCACTCTGATACCAGGGGATGGTCTTTAATTATTTTATAGCTTTGTTGGTGTACATTGATTTATATGAAATGTTTAAGAATGAGTCGGAACATCATAAAGTTTGGGGGGGACCACCAAATTGAATTGGCTGCAAAAGTAGTTTTAAATTTTTCAAATTTTCCCCAAAAAGGCCCAAAGGGGACTGAAGAGATAGCGCACTCCACCCCCCCCTGGTCTGGGGAATTCTAGTTTGGCCCCCTTCAGCGGGCCCCGGCGCGGGTGACAAGGCCCCCCAGCCCAGACCCACCAGGTCGGGGCCCTGCCCAAGAGGTCGTGGACTCGAGAGGGCATCAGCATTGGCATGGAGAGTCCCCTTTTACAATGAAAAAGGCTTGTATTTTGGGAGGTCAAAAACCACCTAGTAACCGGGATTAGCCCCCCCCGTAAAGGGGCCATCCACGGGAGGGGGATGGTCCGCACCAGAGTGAATTAGGGCCCAAGAGGTATACCGAACTTTTAATCGCCTTTTTTCCCAAAGCCCCGTCTACCCGCATACCTGGTTTCCCCACCAGCAGTTTGGGCCAGGTTACGGGTGTTCAACACCATCGATGTTTGCCAACCCCCCCCAGGCCTGGCCCGCCCCTCCTGGAGTATAAAAGGAAGTGAAAAGTTGGGTTTTTAACATGGGTGCTGAGAGGGGTTTTTTAGGTCACAAAATGCGCAAGTTTTGCGTCCATACCACGTGGTTTGGACCCCTTTTTTTTGTTAAGTCTGTAAAGGTGCTGTTTTCCCAAGAACCGGGGTACAAACCGGGGTAGTACCCCCCCAAACCCGGGGAAAGCCTGCACTTCCCCTTGGAAATCGGGGGCCAGTTTAAAAAGCATTAACGGAACACTGTGGTTTCCGACCCCGACCCCCAAAGGGAGCCCAAATACTTAGCCTCTTTAACCCAAAGAAACACTTTGGGATTAATTAACCCGGGTTACCCAGCCCGAATTGTTCCCACCTGACGGATCCTTCCATGTGCTGGAATAGATGACAACATCATCCCAAAAAGGCGACTGAATGTGTTTGAGGCCGGCACTCTATCCACCAGATGCTGGGAAGGGTTCTGGGGCCCCAAACCTGGGGGACCCCCCTCCCTGCCACTGGGGGCAAAAATGGCTTTTCGGGTCCAAAAAGGGAACCCCCATACCCCCCGCTGTCAAGTGTTAAAATTCTGTGTCCCAGCCTCTCAGGAGGTTGTCCCGGACAGGGGTGGGCCCAAAATGGGGAGACTTGATTCAGCCGAGGGTTTAAAAAATCCAACTCCCGGGCTTACTGACCCAAAACAATTGGGCTGACCAGGGGTATAACTTTCCTCAATCACACCCCGATCCAGATGCACGTCTCAAACACCACCTCGCCTTTTTTGCTTGGGGAAACCAATTTTGGGGTTTCACGACAAACCCCCCGGGTTTTTTATTGGGCACAATAGAGGTCCGCCCCGGTGTTCATCCCACCCCCGAACTGACCAGATGCAATTTAGCTCACTCTCTGTTTAGATTCAAACGGGTCCAAAGTTGGGGTTGGTCGGCAAAGAAAGGCGGGTGAGCAGAGGTGGGGTCTGATCCTCTTTCCCCGGCTTGCAAGTTGACATGAACAAGCTTGCCGCCCAACAATTGGGGCCCCAAAAACGAAGCCCCCTTCTCCCTTAACTTACAGGCTTTAGTGGGCAAGCAACTTAGAATGCAAGGAGGAACCAACACCATGCGAATCCCCCGTTGAAACTCCCGGGGTGCCCCGGCATAAATGGGCCTGTTGGCTTGGCCCTTCCATTTACTTTTAAAAAAGGGGTTTTTCCAATAACGAACGGGGTATACCCAAATATTGTTGAGGGGGGAACCCTCCCTTTCCCCTCCCCCTTTTTAAACATCCAACCCCCCGGGTTTTCGGCCATAAACAACAAAGGGAACCCCGAGGCTGGAACTTCCTGATAAGCAAGAGCACAAGGGGGGGGGCTGATCCCCTTCCTCCTGTCCCCCCGACCACCCTTAGATTGTTGGGGTATGCCAAAAATGGGAGTGGTGTCCTTGTGCCCAAAATACATCATTCTTTGGGCCCGGGAACAGGGAGATTTCTGAAAAGGTCTGCAAGGGGCTGAGAATAGACCCCGCCACCCCTGGCCTGGCAGAATTTCTAGTGTTTAGGACCCTTTATTTCCCGCACACGGGTGACAGCAACTAGAAAAAAACCGCCCCAGCCAGAAATGTGTTAAAGAAGAAAAAAGAAAAAAAACATTTTAAAAAATAACAAATTTGTCAATGTAATTGTTTTGTCACTGTTATGATGTTGCGTCATCAAGGTTTGATCATCATTGTTTTTTCAATCAGGGTTTGTATTTGAGATTGTTGTTCGTTTTATTCCGGGTTTGTCAACCGTTTTAAAGATAACAGGTTTATTATTGAAGTGTTATACCCAAAAACGGGGTACCTGAATCTAAGATGTTTAAAGGGATTTCCGGGAATAAGTTGTGGATTTGCCTGTGAATATTTTGCGGTTAGTCTATGAACAATTTAACCTTTTCCAGTCCTGAAAGTCATTCACGTGAGCGCTTGGAGTAATTTCATCAAAATTTTAGCTTTTTTGGCTATCTTGTGCAACTAATGTCCAGGTTTTTTTTTAGCTCAGACTTGGGACTTAAAAGTTTCTCTGCCTTTGCTGAGTTTGTGCCAAAAACCCACCGGCCCCATCCGTTTTCAACGCCCCACCCATTTTCTTCGGGTGGCAATAACCCCC